>NW_010318273.1:0-29690 GCF_000700745.2 Antrostomus carolinensis | reverse complement strand
TGGATTCATACGGAATAAGTTTTGTTTGTTTTGGTTTTTTTTAAAAAAATTTACACTAAGCAAACTACAGTTCTAAGGCAACAGTAAGTGTCAATCATTTTTTAAATCTAGATATATAAAAAACCTTTCAAATAACTCCAGAAGCAATTTAGGTCATTAGTGATATTTAGTGGGTGGGCAATGTGGAAGATAGTACTTGAAAATAACTTTGCATTTAAGTATACAACATTTTTGGTGGACACTAGCACCTGCCCACCAACTTAATGGGAATTCTTCTGTTTTTAGTTACTCACAATAGGAGAAGACTGCAGGTTGGAAAGGATCCTGTACTCACTTAAAGCAGCTACAGAATCAGTTAAATCCAAAGTGAGACCATGTTTTTCAGGGTCATGTCCAGCTGAGTTTTGGATATCTCCAAGGATGTAGATTCTAACTCTACCTTAAACGATGGATATTTCTGTCATTGCTCCAGATATTACATTTTGCTTTATGAATGGCACAGTACTAGTTACAATAGAATGGAATTCATATAGTGCAAGTAGCTTATCTAGTGGCAAACAATATTTGTAAACTTCAAGTAATGTTGCTTGACAGCTACATGAAGAGCATGGCTATAAGCCATACAAGCACACATGGCAAAAATCGCATATATTTACCTAATGTGCAATGGACACCCTTTTGTGCAGACAAAAATAGTGTCCAGATTTAGGGTAACAAGGACAAACAGTTCCTCAACTACTATTCACAAACAACTTATCACATTTGCTTCTATTTTAGAATTATGAATAATAACAAGATCTGTTGTAATAAGAGTTTAAACATAATCTCAGTTACTTATATAATTTTCAACGTATCTCCTTGTTACAATGAATTAAGATCTGAATTCAGTTCTTAACTGCAGTAAAAGCCACGTAACAGAGTAGCTTCAAAGAGAAATTTATCTAGAAATAGAAGTTGCTGAAATCCTCAATTTTGCAAAGCAGCTAATAAAACCCATATTTCACACATGTTTACTTAGTATAAAATAGAAATATATTCTATTCCTAGATTTGTCATTTAAAACAAACAAACAGCCCCCCTGACCACAGTCACAGCTCAGCTCACACTGGTTTGCAACTGGATACACATAAGCTGAGGCTGAAATTGACCTAAATTGAATTTATTTTTCAGTGGTTTAATTAAAATATGTTAAAAGCAATTTGACTCTAAAGTTAACAGTGCTTTGTTTATATCAGTCTTCAATAGAGGCTTTCCTGAAAGTGACTGTACTAAGAATGTGCAAGGACTGCTTCCCACTTTATTCCAGTTTATTGGTGGAGCACAACTAAATTAGGCCCCTGTGAAGAGATGAGAGCTGAAGTATTCTAGCAGAGAAACAGATCTATTCGGGGCAAAACAAAAACTATGGTTTATTTTTATCCTTTTGTAGATAGACTGTTGGACTGCATTTTTTCCAGGCAAAGGTAAACAGCCACTGTATCTTCTGAATTTCACCAAAGAAAAGAGGGAGTGGTTGTCTTCTTGTAACTGTGACAGGGAGGGCACCAAGATGATATTTTTACCTAGTTTTGGCCAAAGATAAATTATCATGCAGTTATTCACTACTTAAAATAGCTTTTCCAATGATGTGACACATTTTTAACTATATTGCCATGAACAGCAACACTGTAATTACATACAAGAATTCACTGAAGTAAACATCTAATTTCTGAAGTGTCAGACAACAGGCAGCGTCACGCACACTACAGCTCCACATTTTAGTAGTAATCAATTCAACTAACAATAGAGCTGATTGACAGGAAGCTCTATGCTATTAAAAGCCAAATATAATGAAAACCAGATTTTCTCTAAGCAATGAAAAACGTATGGACCATCTACTCTCTCTCCTCATGTTGTCTTCCTGCAGGAAAAAATAGTAACACAGCTGAAAGCTGAAGCATCTTTAATTAACTTCCAAGTCTGAACTATTGCACAAAATAGAGTATCCATTGGTCAATTTCTACACTACATTTTTTTTTTTTTGTGGGCAAATATTCCTGGGTCCAGGAGAAACTGCAAAGGAATCTCCACATTCAGAATTTCTTACTTGGTTAATATTGGCTAATAATTACTATCTGATTTCTAGAGTTAAGAAGGTTGCTGCAATCATCAGCTAGGATGTGCAACTGTGAGAACAGTAGAAGAAACAGGCACTAATTGTTACCACCACCATGGATGCTATTCTTATAAAACATACCTGTGGTTTGTTGTGATTCTGGTACAGAAAGGCTAGAAAACAGCAAATAGAGAAACTACTGTGGAAACACAGTTAAATTTAACCACAAACTCCTTTTCAAGCTGAGTTGTGAGGTGTGTTTTTCCCTATTCACGATGTATTCACACACTGAGAAGTTAACCAAACAAAATCCTCTACAGCAGTGTGAGGATCAGGTATAGAAAAACAATTGTAATAACCTGTAACTATTGTCTTCTCCTCTTGACCTTAAAGGTTCACTGCCCTTTCTGTATGCAGCAAGAATAACCTGAGACATTCCATCTTTCTATGACATGATGAATGAGCTTCGATTAAAAGTAGCTAAAAGAAGAAAAGCTACTAATGTGTTTTATACAGTCACCGATCAGTTCCTGACATGTAATATTTCATTTGCTTTAGGACATTATGAAATGTTGTGTACCTAAAAACAACAGCTTGTATGATAGTACATCTATCATTACATGCATCATAAAAACAAGAAGGACATAAATTTGTTTCTGCCTGTTAAAGTCTAATTACCTGTAAAATCATTACTTGGCACTTTAACAAATTGACACAATCAACTTAATGATCCTTAACATATTAAAATTTGCAATGTGTTTCTGCTTGCTGCCTGTCCAAACCACAGTAAAAGTTTGCTGGTTCAGATGGCATCATAGTAAGGGTCAGATCTTAAATTTTTCTGCTAAGTACAAGTAACTGCAATATTGTCACTTTCTATAGTACCTGTATTATCTCATCAGTCCCACAGCTTGGGATGATGCCAGAGAGAGAACTTTGTAGCATTCTCTCTTTACAATCATACTAAATGCTACTGTCCTGTGTATTATACTTCCTTACATCCTTTTATGCAGACAAAAATAGTGTCCAGATTTAGGGTAACAAAGACAAACAGTTCCTCAACTACTATTCACAAACAACTTATGGCATTTACTTCTATTTTACGATCCCTTCTTTTTTAATACCTAAGTAAAGAGTTATAAAACTCACGTGATGAGCTGCAAGACTGTTCCTTCTGACCACCCACCTTTAACCCTGTACACTGATTTATTAGAACTATATATTAAGTTCAAAATCTTGAGAGTCAGCATACACTATTGTACCTAGGAGATAACTTTTTACAGCTGTTGATTTTAACTCTCAGAAGTCCTATATTCAATGCTGGAATATTTTTAGGCATGGAAGACTACTTAAAAGTAATGAAGTGACTTCAAATAAAATTTTCTACTCCGAAGACATGTACAGATAAATGCACTAGATATTGAAAGAATGCAACTTTGTGGGTGTTCTACTGCTATTAAGTAAGTTCTTAAAGCTTTGGCATTGCCTAGGAAAAAAATTCAAATAGATAAATACACCCTTTCTGTGAGAGAGATCAGTATAAAATTATCAGATGTGAATTCCTTGAAAAATGAGGGTTTGGTAAAGAATAGCACTATTAGAAATAGGTACTAAGAAAAACGTTTTAATGTTGGTATTAATTACAGGTATGATACAGTTTACCCTTGTAAGTTTCCCCCTCCCTGACATTATTATGTTTGTGACCACCTGTGGTCAACCATATCTTCCATAAATACCTTTATAGAATATTATAGTGCATAATGTGTGAAATTACAGAGATAAAATATCAATAAAAGAAAAATCAGAATATATTTTAGTCTATAACATGACAGATGTTTACTATGTCTACAGAGTAAACAAGAAGAGATTATGTGTAAATTGGCATGTACTAAGCAATCTCTCTTATTTTTCTATTAGCTCTATTTGAATAGGGAGAATTACCCTGTAACAAGAAAAATGAACTAGGAAATGGAGGTTCATCACACACACGTGTGCCCTCAACAGTTTCACTAACTGAACAGACTGAGGTTGTGTCAAAAATGCTGCTATAAAAAATATTATATGGTACCATATGTGAAAAGTGATGTGAAAATACGACCTGAAAGAGGCATAAATGAATAAAAAAAAATTTAAACCTGTTAGTAAATCAGCTTTTCTTGACAATTTGTACAATTCCTTTTGTCAGGTCTTAGATGACAGATACTGGATGCATCTTTCTTATTCCTGTTCAGAACAGAGAATTTACATTTATAGTTCTGGGGATTACATCCTTCAAATCTATGTTTTCCTTCAGAAGAACTTGTCACTGGTTATTACCAGGGACCAGACTCTCAAAGAAAAAAAAAAATTAAATAAAAAAAAATTAGAAGTTTGTGTGTTCCTCCTCTTTCCAGAAATAACATACCCCATGAGAGATGAGAGAACAAACTGCCCTACTGGATAGGTGACAATGAAACAGGGTGAACAATAGAATAAACTAGCTCTCCCTAACTTCAACCTGTGTGCTGAAATGCTTCCAGGGGAAGTGACAACTGTTATTTGGAGTACCTTCACTGTGCTGAGCTGTTTAATAGGCATTAGCAATATCTATTCAAGATTAATGTTGAAAATACCTTCAGGGAAACTAATTTCAGGCTGATACCGACCTCAGTCTGACTGATCGCACAAAAATTTTCTGCGTTTCTTATCCTAGCATAAATTTCTAATTAACCTGGAAATACACACCTAAAGAAGTACCAGCATTTTATGGTTCTACTGTGTGGAATTAAAGCATTTTTTCATGTGTTACACGTCAAAAACACAACATGAAACTTGCAGGCAAAAGACAGTCCTTAGTTCCAGGCTATGTTGTAAGCAAGAGTTCTCTCAAAGAGAAAGGGACAAAAGAAAGAAAATTCAGGAAAATCTATTAAAATATCCAGGTACCAAGTATTCCAAGATATCAATCCTCCCTTGTGCACTACTACAGTTTGAAAAAAGAGGAGGAATAATGCCATGAACATGAGTGCAGGCACTTTTGTTAACAGTTTTCTGGCTAGTAAAAAAGCTTCATTGAAATTACAGGCTAGTACCAGAGTGATGGTACAGAGCAGACAGACTCTGAAATTCTATTTATTTAGTTTCACATTCCCTTCCAAGTGGCAGTGATTGCAGCTTTAAAAACAAGATTTGGATCCCCACAGCAGAGAATTTGATTCTGTTCCCAACTCTGTCTTAAATGAGATACTGCACTGAGTCAGAGTTTTGGAGAAGGAACCTGCTTTCTAAATTAGGGCAGTGTAATTATTGCTGATAAACAAACATGTCTTTAGAAATAAAAAAAAAAAATCTTTGACTGTACTAGAAGCTCTATGCAGAGAACCAGTGCTTCACTCCAGGGAGATTCTCTGTGGCAGTAAGTGATTACCAGCATAAGGATTATATAATTTAGCTATTTTTATTTAGCCCCCTTTCAAGAGTTTTAAAGCAACCATCCCAATATTTTTATTCTACTCACATACAGTTTATTTTTTTTATTTATTTTTAGGTTATTTTAATGGGTTTTTTCCTCATATACAGAAAGTACAACAGAGCACAAAACATATTCCATTTTCTTTTGCTCATCTCTTTATAGTACTTCCTTGATTTCCCCTCATTTTCTTTCCATTTTCATGACCATTTTCTGAATTTTATCTAATTCTAATATATATTTATATCAAAAGATATAATTAAAACCAAAATCAATGGAAGCCACTGAAGATCAAATAGCTGCTTAAAGAAGGCACCAGAGAAACTCCCTAGCATTTCAAAAAAATAAAAGCTGGCAATATAGCATATAACCTTCTAAGGTTTTTATGATCTTTGTTTAGTCATATACAAATGAAAGGGAGAGGAAAAAAATCTGCTGTATTAGTTTGAATAACTGGAGGTTTTTTTAGTTATTTTGAAGCTATCACACTACGATAGTAATTGTCAATTTAGAAAAAGAAAAGTGAAATATTTTGAAAGACTGAGTTTAAGAGAGTAATTCTGGCATTTAATTAATCTTTACACTGACATATTACCAACTTATCTTCTAATTAAAACAAGACAGTATCTTGATCAACAATTAATCACAGGAAGAAACATCAATATAAGAGGGTCATTATGTGATTGGATTTGTAACCTTCATAATTTCTCATTTCTTCTTTATCTTCTCTATAATAAAATGGATCTAATAGATTATACAATTTGACTAAAATATTAAAATATTTCTACCCTTTCCATGCTAACTATATTCTTCCTACATCTGTAATACTGGAAATATTGCTACAAAATTCTACAGGTAAGGAAATTACATATTTACCAAGTTCATCCTTAAAAGAACATCCCAGGTCAAAAAAAAAGGGTATGTTTGCATGCTTCCCATCCCACAGACTCTTCTGGAATGTGCACTAGATTGAAAGATGCACTTCTACCACTAACTAGAGTATTCAGACTGGACTAGAAACAGATCAAAGTCCCCCGAAGCACATCTAAGGACTTTAGCACCACCTGGTTTTCTCTACAAAGCTGCTCCTCTTAGGAAGTGCTACTTGCTATCGTAGACATAATAGTTCAATCTGCAAGTGGCTTAGCTGAAGATGCTGTAAGCATCCCATTCATAAAGGTCGACTATAACTCAACGTAGCTTTTCCTCCCTCCTCTAGTTCTACTAAATGACCATTCTGTCAGTCAGCCAAACTCAATTTATTAATCAACAGTTTACAGCCAATTGTTCTTAACCTAACATCATACTTCATAAATTTATTTCCTCCATTTCTACTGATTAACTTTATTGTATTACAAAAGATATTTGGAAGGAATTTTTGGTGGGGTCTTTTTTTTTTTTGTCAGAAGAGCTTTTTCACATTTTGCTTCTTGTTCCATATGTCTAGCAGTTTGTATTGGGTTTTAGGAACTGTGATTTTTCACCAAATGTATTTCTAGACATGGGAGAGCGCTTGTTCCTACGGCAGTACACATTCATCTCAGAATTAGGACAAAATAATTTAAATTCAGTGAAGAGGCTGACATTTTTCTTGGAGCATTCTGCTTTAATCCTATTTGCACTTTCATAAGAAGACAGTTCCTGCTAAACAACAAGATGAGACTGGTACGGGGTCTCCTAAGGGGCTTTTTCTGTATTCACTCATGGAAAAACTCACTCATGGGAAAGGCAAAACATTATAATGGATTTAAAACACTCGAAAAAGGAAAGCAACAAATGTGCATGTAATGCTTAATGAAATAGTAGAGTTTATGAAAATTTCAGAGAGGGAGGTAATTTGTCCTCGTTCCTGCCTGAACTGTAAAAAACTGTATTGGAATTGAATCCCAGGAGTAGTGCAAGTTCTAGCAGTATTTCTTAAAGTGCTGGGGAAAAGGGAGGAAGAACCCGAAGTTTGGAGAGCAAGGATGAGATTTTCTGATTGGGAATTCTGTTACCATTGAGAGAAGCTCTATCCTTTTTTTATGCACAGACACATCCTAATACAAGTACCCAAAAAAACCCTCAGTAAATTTAAATTAATTACTTGCTTATTAGTAAGAATTTAGGCATTACTGATTAATTTAGAAATTACTAGATAGTTTGCAAAAATCAAAATATCCTTACCTGTTTCTAAGAGGAAGTACTGTTTGTTACATTAAGGAATGATCATGAAATTAATTCGAGGTCTGTTCTCTAGATAAGTGCATGTGCCTCATTAACGTTAATGAGAAACAGCCTTTCATAGCGATGGGAGAATAAATGTACCCCATATGTAATTAGACATACCTGGCTCAGAGAAAAAAAAAAAAAACAAAACAAATCAGAACTTGTTGCCTCAGTTCAGGTCAGTGATAGTTACAAGGAAAAGCTGTAATAATTTACTTCCCAGAAAAACATAGAGCTGGTAAAACTGCTGTCCAATGCACACAGGTCCAGTTTCTTACTATTGCATTTGTATTTTGCTGTAGCAATGAGTTCAGGCCTGTAGGCTTTAAAACATTGTCCTGGTTTCATCTGGGATAAAGCTGATTTTCTTCTTAGTAGCTAAAATAGTGCTGTGTTTTGGATTTGGTACGAGAAGAATGCTGATAATATACTGATGTTTTTAGTTGTTGCTAAAAAGTCAAGGACACTTCAACTTCCCACACCCTGCTAGTGTGCAGGTAGAGGGAGCACAGCCAGAGCAACAGATCCAGATTGACTAATGGGATATTCCATATCATGCAACGTCATGTTCAGTATATAGATGGGGGTTGGCTGGGAAGCTCATGCTCTCTCTTCCAGCATTGTGTTTTCGGGATTTTCTTTCCTCTGGGATCACCAGCCAGGAATGGGTTGGGCATTGGTCAGTGACTGGTGAGTAATTGCATTGTGCATCATTCATTTGTATATTCTATTATTATAATAATTATTTTAATTTTTTTTTATTTCAACTATTAAAATTGTTCTTATCTCAACCCATGAGTCTCCTTACCTTTACCCTTTTACCAGAAGTACCCATATTCATTAAAAGTAGTAACATAATGTATATATATGAATACATAGATCTATTGTAATCACATCTCAACTACAAATCTCTATCTGCGTGTGAAATACTATCTTCTTCCATGCAAGCTGTTCTGTGCTACTTCCCTGAGTGCAGTAATTCTGTGTCCTGCCAGGTTTGTAATGGCAACAGGTAAAACACCTTATTGGCAACAGCCATATCGCTGTAGGGAGACTTCAATTTTAATAAATTGACAGAGATTTCTCTTGTCATGAGTTCTGCTAGTCCTTAATTGGCATGCATTTATTATACTTACCAAAAGTTGCAGTTATAAAGGGGAGAACCACCAAATAGCTCACTAATCATAATAATTAAGTAAACACTGGAGCACATTTTTTTTTTTAAGAGCTGTTTTTAGATAAATTTCTTTCTTTAAAATAAAAGCTTCTGCAATTCATTTAAAATATGTAATGATAAAATAAAACATTGTGACAAAGGTTCTACTCTATTACCCTTTTGAGTACACGTCTTCACATCTGATTTCACAGAGAGAAATAAATTGTTTTAAGAAAGAGAAGCCAAATACTGGATGAATATCAGATTTGCATTTATCTAAAGAGATCATTCAAGACAATACTCCAGACTTCTGAGTATTCCTGTTGCTCTACCTAAAATAAAAATGATTGTAGCTATGCAGGTTTTTTTCAGCTATACATAAAAAAAACCCAAACCAAAACAAAAACCCCCTGACAACAACCCAGAAGCTCCTTTATGCTCACCTTAAGATGAAAGCAATTTGGATCATATACACCTATACTACTAACATACCTATAGTCCAATATTTTCACTCCAGCCTGTTTTACTGTTCATTTGGGTTTTAATTTATTTGATATCTAAACATAACACACTAGTTTTGTTTCACATGGAAAATTCTACTGAGGAAAATCAGTAATAAAAATCACCACTTGCACTATCTGGGTAGCAAGTGCTGTTTTACCTTTAAAGCAACAGCTCTTGGTAAGTTGTTAAAATAATTTTAATGGCTATTTCTAACTAACTTCAAAGCAAAGATAATTCTAATGGTGAGTGCATGTCTTCGGTTTAGCTTATGAATGTCAACTCTTCATGGCCTTGCCCAGCCCTCAGGGGGTGAACACAAGTTCACATTTAACTCTTTGCAAATAGATCAACCATCACTCAGTTTATGTTAAGATGGAAACGAGCACCCAAAAGAGATCCACTGTTCAAGGCACAGTCTTAAATCTGCCCCATTCATAAGCTTGCCTTATTACATAACTTTCTCTTAATTAAAAACAAAAAAAAAACCAACAACAACAAAAAAATAAATGATCAGTTTGCTAAATACTGTAGAATGTAAGCACAGCCTTGTCATGAAAATATACCTGGAGTTGAACCGTTCACACTCAGTCCATGCCACAAAACATAGGTCACTGAACCAAGCCATAAGTTATTTGAAATTCCAGAACACAATTCCAATTAGAGAAAACTACAGATAACATAATTCTTTCATTGATTCACTTTTATGGTAATTAAATGAAATTCAGTAAATTTTCACTCAGCAGTACTCTATTTAATACATTTGCAACACATATTTTCCTTATTTATGAATGTAAGTGCATGGACTCAATAACTTGGCAATGCTTTCAAAGAAGCCTCCAGAAAAACATTAACTACTGAGATTTAAAAGAGAACATGAAAAATGTTAAGTCCTTTTGATAATTGCTCTGTCTGAATTAAAAGCTCAATTTCCTGTCTTTATTTTAAGAGTTACTGGAGTGTTTTATATTGTATTGTTACACTATTTTTTTTTTGGCTGAAATTAAGAAAGATGACTGGACCATACTTTTGTTTCTTGCGTATGCGTCATTATGACTGTAGTATATTTTTAATTTAAATTTGAGGATACATTGTATTTTTCTCTCAATAGATTCTCTTCAAGATTACAAAGTTTTGCATTTTAGCCTGAAGTAGTTGCCTTGTACATAGAGACTGGATCCAGCGTACTGGGGTTAAAGCATGAGTCTGAGAAGATTGGGTCAGATATAAGAAAAAGAGCTGAAAATCAAGATATGTTAATAAAGTACTTTAGTTAAATTGACATAAAGCTCTTCAACGGAAAAGGCAGGAAAGCAGGAGTGCCACCCAGTCTTCCTCTTCTGTTCATTTCTTTGCTTTTCGTTATTACCTTTCTGTCTTGAGTATCTTTTAGTCACAGACATCTTTCTGCAGCTTTAATTACTAGTTTCTCTAGCCAGATATGGTATATGGCAAATCTGCTGCCTTTGTTTGGGAACACAGAAAGTAATAGAAATACACTATTTTGCTTGTTAAGATCTCAGTCTTTGAGCTCTTCCTGTGAGAATTTGAAAGTGTAACACAACAGGTAATCTCCAACCAAGTTTCCCATACACAGAATGCTTTAATTTAGCAGGGGGAGCACACAAAGAACTAGTATCTCCTCATGAACTTAAACCAAAAAGTTGGTAATTTGGTTTATTTGCATGTAAGTGCAAATGTAAGAGATGTAAGAACTTAATCTTTGCTTTAAGGGAAAAATATTCAACAAACCACTACCTGTGGAGCTGCTGGGCCTTTTCCAGATTGGGTCAGGCTAACCTTGAAATACCGATTAGATAATATTAATAATGTATTTGCTCCTGTGATCCTAGTTTTTCCTACTTTAATGTAGGAAAGGCCATCTTCAGTGTTTTTATAGACTCACCAAGAACACGTATTAGCACAGCAGTATGTCTGGTTGCAGTGGAAATACAATTATGTAAATTAGATATGTGTTCCCTGAAGACTGCTAATAGAATGATTGACCTATATAGCGTTTAATTTGTCTCATGCTTTCTCTTTATTGTCTTCCAGCTGCACCAGAAATTAAAAATTGTTAAAGTGCATCGCTCCCCAATTATATATCAAAGGTGCTTGTGTCACTTTGTGTCAAAAGCAATTAATAGTTTGCATACTCCTTATTGCCAGCAATACATCGAGGTTTGGTTGGGGTTTTTGTTTGTTTGTTTGTTTGTTTTTATTTTAAAAGCCTCTGTAGACTCTGTACATTAAGTATCTTGGAAAAGATCTCAGTTTCTAGTTGCTGCTGCTGTTAATAATAACTCAAATAAAATTGGTTTTAGAAATATGCCAAGGAATGGGTAATAAGTTAAAAAGAGGAATTTTTCTTTAAAAACAGTAGGAAAGTTGTTTACAACTATTTCACATGCTGAGCTGAGCACTGGACAGTTGTTTATATTTAAGAACTAGATTGCAATAAACATTCTCTGTTAATGCATTGGGGGTACTATAACTAATATAATATATGCAGTGTATTGTCCTAAATCAAAAGTCCAAGTTACATAAGAAAAAATTTTCAGTAGGTGTCAGTGGGCCGTTGATTAAACCCTCACTGATTGTGAACAAGTATTATTTTGCTACACTTTAGCAATTTGTTAAAACCAAGTTTTTTCAGCTGATCCCAATAAACATTTGCAGCCACATGAAATGCAAGTGCTAAATTAAACACACATTTAACTCTAGTTACTAGGCAGAAAAAGGATTTGCCTTTAAAACATGTCAAATTGTCTCCTCAGTAGTGGGGGTGTGCATATCCAGGGAAGAGGTGAGCTTCTTTAGGGTTGCATTGGTACAGGTTTCAACCAGAGTTTGTCAGTTGTGATAGAGCAAAGCTTCTAAGGGACAGGATGCTTTGAGTTCATCTCAGAAAAGTACAACAAAGAACATTTCCACAAAGCCAGCAGTCCTATGAAGATTGCACTAAGCACAATCAGTATCTGACAGCTTTTCGATGTGCTTTGCATCACCTCCCAGAAGACTGGGGACAGAGAAGGATTACTTACCAAAATAAACTCGGTGCTAAGCACACGCTAGATAGGGCTGTGAGTAATCAGGCATGTTTGTGCTTCTTGCAAGCACAGGCTCACCAAGAAGAGACAAGAGAGAAAGCAGAAATGCTATGCAAAGTTATTGCAATTTTTCTGTTAACTTTGCAAGGCATTACATAACAAATTCTAGATAAAAACAGACAGAACTTGACTGTGCAAAGTTGATCAAGTACATGGTAGGATATATGACAATGTAAGGAGAGCAAAAAATATATTTCTTCTACTTAATTTCCTGTGCCTATAACAGCAATATTTAGGCCCATATCTCTCTCAAGGGCTCTCAAGCCACATTCAGCTGTTCAAAATCCTAAATAAGAGTCCAGAAAGTTGTGCAAATTCCACCTTTCTTTTGAGATTGAACAGGTCAAGAAATCAAAGCAGCAAAGGATGTGTAAACTTATCTTGCAGTCTGGGGAGCTACAACAACTGGCACCCAATTAGTTTTCAAAAGGTGTTTGCACTTTGACATTTTAAATCTGCTGTCACTGAAATTAGTGCCTAAGATCAATTGTCAGTTTCTGAAACACACTTTGTGGGATTATTTGCTGAAAGTATTTTTTAACAGCCTTATATTTGTGTGTTTGTTTGTAGTAAATTTGCTTTTCTTAAGCTGTAAATATTTGATTGGGAACAAAGCAAAAAGTGAAAAGGACATGTAAATGCTTATACTAAGCTGTAACATTCAGCATACACCAGAAACATGTCACGGAGGTCTGACAGCAATGCAAATTGGTACACTACAATGACAATATTCAAGTTAGATCATTACAAAAGTTTTCCAAGGACTTCTATGTGTTGGGTGGTTGTTTTGTTTTGTTTTTCTTTTTCCCCAAGCTTTATTTTTTTAATGCAACTGGGAGAGTCTTTTCTCTGCATCAGGCAATATAAAACACACAGCAGAGCCTCTGGAGCCTACAGGGAAACTCACGTGCATGTAATAAGAATCAAAAGTCTTTCACCTTGATTGAGCTATGTTTTGCTGTAAATAGTCTTTAATCCAGTACAATGTTTCTCCCCAATTACAAGTGCTTTGATACACGTCTCAAAGCTGTTGTGCCAGGTGAGCTTTGCGATCTCTCACTGAAGTTTATTGAGAATCTTAGCTGAGGTCTTTTATTTCTTTGAATCACATTATTCTCTTTCTAAAAACAATTAAGTTTAGAAGTAAAGAAGGTTTCCACCTCCAGCCAGGGCTGGTTCAGAAAAGATAACATATTTCATGTTCTCAGAAGACTAGAGTCAGATGCAGGTTCTGAACAAAATGCTTTTTTGGGGGGGATGCTTTATGTTGTTTCCATGCTCATATTTGGACTAAACTTGTAGTCTGTTACACAGCTATGGCACTGATTCTTAAATCTCAGCATAGATGATTAATAGAGGGTCAGGTACATGATCTGACGCATCTTGATTTTCTTTCTGTCTCTGTTTACAGTTTAAAATCTAGACATTATGCTGAACACCAAGACTCAACCTCTCTATTTTGATAAAAGGAAACACTTTCTACCTTGCACATTGCATCATCTGCTTGGATTCAGTCATAACTGTCTACTTCCAGGAGAAGAGAAATATAGTCAAGGAGAAAATACTAAGGTTCCCCATGACCAACATCTATGGGCACATTAGGTATTATCCAGTCAGTTTTCTGTAATTTATTATCCATAAGATAAAGTGTCTCCAGTTTCTTTCAGATCAAAGATAGACATTCCTTCAATTAAAATTTTAAGCTCAAGCTGTAAATGGTTTATAACTGAGACTGACTTCTTAGATAAGGTCTGTTCCTATTCAGCCTGTGCTCTATGATCTGTCCCAATTATCTAACAGATTCTGAAGATTTAATGGACACTGATTTAATTTGTAAACATTTCTGAACACCTGCATATCCTACTGGCCATTCCATATGTTGCACATTCAGGAAAATTAATAAAGTCATTTCAAAAGCAAATCACATTTGATACTGCAAGAGAAACTTGAGAGGCCTGAAAATTATAAAGCATACTGTCACAACTATGAGGCAAATAAAACATCATACATTAAGCAAACTCTTACATATGTCTTCAGAATGTGTAGCAGAGAAGCTGTTGTGAAACAGTATTTTTCATCCATTTGAAATGATAAGTTTCTCTACCCTGTATGATTGTACTTTTTATCTGTGTACTTACTAGAACAAAACACCAAACAGTTCAAACATAAGACATAGTTAATACAGAGGCACATTTCCTCTTATTCTGAAATACTTAATGAAATGCAGGTCTACAAAAAAGTAGAAACATGCAAAATAGCTAAAGGAGATGTAACTTCAGAGGTCAGTGACAGACACCCATATGGTTATCTTAAATTACTAACTTTGGATACTTCAGAAAGAATCTAGTGTCCTAACCTCGCAGCCTTGGCAGTGGAGAGACGAGCTCCTCTGCTGAGCATCTATGTTCAGGGCACCTAAGGTCAGGGCACCTACTTCAATTTGTCCTCT
Organism: Antrostomus carolinensis; assembly: GCF_000700745.2. Taxonomy (NCBI): domain Eukaryota; kingdom Metazoa; phylum Chordata; class Aves; order Caprimulgiformes; family Caprimulgidae; genus Antrostomus; species Antrostomus carolinensis. The sequence goes on along the minus strand of NW_010318273.1, from coordinate 14,723 downwards.
AGAAGAGGCTACTGCTTGCTCTGATTCCCCCCACTGAACTATGACATTTAGTTCTCTCTCATACATAGTGAAAAACTTAACTTGATACGAACTCCTAGCTCAGACTAAAATGTATTTGTATTGGGAGAGAAGCATTTCAGACACTGAAATTGTAGATGGAGATAAGCAGAGGAAAATGTCAGATGTATCTGAAAGAAAAATCATTTGACAAGATAGATTCATTAACTCCTCATTCTTCTTCAATAAAATGATTTTCTCTTCTGTTTTTCAGGCATTCACACCTCTCAATCTGGGAAGATGTAGTTTTCAAATATTGGCACTTAAAGGTTCCGCCCTCCGTGCTCCCCAACAAGAAAACAGCGCTGACAGAAATGCAGCTGTTGACTCATAAGCTGTGTCTCAGGCATCCTGAGACACCTGGCAGAAAAAGTATGTTCATATTAACATATTCTGAATAGGTCAATGACACGTTACCCACATGCTGAGAGAAGCAAATAGTACAGGCATTTCTGCAAATGGTGATCTGCATGTAGAGGTTTGTAACAGAAACACCAGAGCTGGTGTGAATGAAGTATGAGTGGAAATTCATGTTGCAGCACCAGAAGAAAGCAGCAGAATGAGAAGTTATAAGAACAGCTAGTAACAATGATGCAGGACACTGCTCTTAGGACACCACTACCATTCTCAGAAATAACATTGAAGATGTTTCTATGTCACCACCTCCATTCTGACAGCACCACCAGACTGGAAGGTGCAGGAGGATGTAAAAAAGGCTCCTCAACAGGAACACAGATGATTGATGTATCATTCAAACACCTATTCAAACAAGGGAAAACCAGACAGTGTATAGCAGCCTGCCCTAAGATTCATGGAAGGTGAAGTAAGCAAGCTTCTGAGGCAAAGGACCACCCGTCATAACCGATGACTCCAACGGGATATAAATGATCTGTCCAAACGTTAGGTTGTTGCTGCCAGCTAAGAGGAGCTGAAAAGACACAGCAGCACTTGCGAGCTGGTATCCCTTCTCCACTGTGCTGTGAACAAATCCTGCTTGCTAGACTGCTCCTAAACATACACCACCCTGGAGCGTGTGCCTTGGTACACGTAGGTATGGAGTGAGTACAATCAACTTGCCTAAAGATTTAGTGTAAGATCACCTTCTTCTTTCATAAGATCTTGTACTTAATTTATTACAGTAATTTCCCTGCAGAGAAGATCTAAATATGTTTATTTGTGCTGTATTTTCTCACTTCCTAAGCACATCATAGGAATTCAGAGTTATTAGTGGCAATACTTGTAAAAAATGAAATTTAGGTCAAATGGTTAAGTTTATTAACTGTGATGTCATATAGTGTAGCTACACAATTGTGTGAATTGTCAACGTGTAATTCAGGCCATTTTCTTTCTTACAGTATAAGTCTTCTTAAGAAAAAGAATTAATCCCACATGATTTATACAACTCATACTTAAAGTTTTGAATATTATTAACAAATTTGTCTGCAGACAAAATATATCCATAATAATTCACAAATCATTTAAGATAATTAGTACGTTGGAGGATTTTCATTCTGTGATCAATAATTGAACAGTTAAAGGGGTAAAATCTGTCAAATGAATTTTTCATGGTAAATATCTCACCCAGTGCAAGCACAAACTTCAAAGAACACAGTCACGTTCTATCCCTTCAGAAAAGTAACTGTGCATTAACAGCACCAGTGTTTCAGATCCCACAACAAGGAGCTCATATTTAGTATGTTGTAGGAATTATAGAGGAAGTAATATATGGTTCAGCATAAACCAGGGTTAAATTGAAAATAGTAACTTTATCAATAAACCTGGTTTGGATAGCTTCAGTGCTAATATTCTACATTTCCACTAATATAATCAATTCAGAGTCAAATCTAATAATACCACTCAACAGCAGGCACAGGTAATGCTACACGAACACTCAACACAAACACACAACACACAAACAGTCCACAAAACACAGATAGTTTCTGATGCTCACTTCTGAAGGGAAAAAACAAAACAAAAACTATTTTTTAAATTCTTTGTCAAGCAGTATAAAGTGTGATGGCTTCAGACAGCAGAACTAAGGCTATTTTCAGTAACAGAAAACCCCTCTCTCTCTTTTTAATCTTTTTTAAAAGAGATTTTTTTTTTGCTATAGAGATGTAGCAGAGTTTTTGAATTAGATAAAGAGTACAGAAGTGTGGAACATTATTCTGGGGCCTCCAGATTTTTTTTTTTTAAACTGATCTCAACAATAGTTGCAAATACCACCATTTATCAACTTTAAATTACATTTCAAAATAATATTATTAATAGAAAAAAAATAATTTGCCAATGAAGATTAATAGAATACCATTAGAGGACATGGATTTTCTAGCTTTATTAAATCAGTCTCCTAGGAGCAAATTGCATTAGAAGATCATCTCACAGAATCTTCCTGTGCATATGTTGAAGACTTTTTTTAAATTATTATTAGCTCAATATATTAAGGCTAAAGTAATATGCAAGAATTACTATCCTGATTTCTTCTCACAAGTAGTACAGAACACTCAAGCACTACTCTTTAATGAGTGCTTTGCTAAGAAATATCTTGTTCGTGGTTTACAGAAGAAGAAAGATTATTACAATTTCTAAGATGATAAATTCATTTTAGAAAAGAAACAACGCAGAACAGGAAGCAAAATTGAAAAATACGGAAGCACTGTATGGTATAGCACAAGCTACAGATAAATCACTCTCCCTCCGAAAGCAGGGAAATTTCCCCTCACCTGACCTTTATCCAGACACTCTGATGAGTAGGAGATAGAAGAAAATGATGGATCTTCTCTTGTCCTTACTATTTTCTATTTCATACTCTGGAACTAAAAGATGAAAATCTCATCACATGAGATTTTAATGTCATGAAATATGAAAGACAGTTAAGATAGGGATCCTGATCTTCTGAATACCTGAAAACAGTCAAGTACAGCACTATTCTCCAAAGCTTACTGCAATTTAGGATTTTAAAATGCTTGTACATAATTTTCACCCGTATTTCTGTTTTGAAGGACATAGGGCTTGCTCTTAGTTTAATAAATTCACTTACAGGGTAAAAGGAAGCACTTGGAACAGAAGTTTTAAAAGAGTATTGGGAATAGTTGCTCACAACAATATAGCTAAAATAAAAGCACTGTGAGGTGCTGAAACGCAGACTATTTTCTCAGGGCTTAACCAATACTTAAGAGTTGGCATCTGTGACAAATTGGTTCTGGATTATTAGTCAGACTTCAGGCTATCCTTGAGTCATCAATCTCTCATTCCGTGGCATCTGCTCATTCCCTAACCTGTGTAACTTTGTGTCAGATAGTCAATTTTTGTCCAAGGATTTGATAGATGTTAATGCGATTGTTTCAGCCACTATCCTTTTGTTCTAGTGATGATGGTTCAAGCTTTACTTATTGAACCTTTTAAGACTGAAGCTTGATTGGATAACAAGACAGAAGTTTTGAATTAATCTCTCCCTCTCTTCTGCCAAAGAACAGAATTCTCTGCTTAAGAAACACTCAGTTACTTTGTTCTTTTTTCTTGAATTGTAAGGTTTCCCTACGCTGATCTGGAACATTCCAGTGTTGACAGATGTTGCTCCAGGCTACAGAAGGAAAGCATCTCAATTCCATAATAGTAATAGTGTCTATATCATGATCATAAGTAGACTTTTACTAATCTCTCAATGTTAGTGAAAAGAAGTTTTATTTTTATCTTAATATTTATAGAATGGTAGGTTCTAAATACCCAGTCTTAAATCAGAATGGTTGGGAATGTCAGTGGGAAATGTAAAGGGGGAGGGGGAGGGGCAAGAAGAAAAATACATAAAATCTCAAAGGAAAACTCATTTCCTTGGGAAGGCAACTCTTGACAGATTGGAGCTCTGTGAAGTACGATGATGCTGGACAGTCAGGCCATGCTCTTACACCCTCCCCTTTGGTAAAGGCTGGAAGGACTCTTCAAAGCTAGTTGCACTCTTCGTCTGACCCAGTATAACTGCACTTAGATTCTCTCTCCATGCATTTGAAAAACTTTTCCCATTAGCTAATCATGGATTTCTTAATAAATTTAACTCCCTGTATTTGGTACCTGATATACTTCAAACAGGGTCATGTGCCTTCTGTGGAAGTATTTGGTGTAACACTGTAGTTCCATAATAAAACTAATATCTATTTGGTGCTATGGTTTCTCTAATTAGTATTGCTGCTGTTACATATCTGTCAAGCATAGGATGGACCAACAAAACCAAATTAGCTGTTTAAACTTATTTATGTGCCACATTTAATCTTGTGCTTGTCACATTTAAATTTGTTTAAACCTTAATAATATTCAAGATCATGCACTTGTATTAAAGGCAACATGTGTTCGAGCCATAATGAATTGCTGATATTAAAATATCCATTATGGCTCAGGTAACTCTTTTTTTTTTTATTTATGTAGGTGAGTCATTTATCTTTCCTGTAAGATTTATGAGGTGGTTTTAATCAATTCGGTGAAAAACAAAATCTAATAATTTGTTTTGCATTTCTTATGTTGTTAATTCAGCCATATTCCTGACCAGTAAGCTTCTATAATTTTAGTATAGAAAATGAATCTAGCTGAACACAAGTGTTTAACCTAATACAAATATTTATTTTATATTTCACATAAAGCACATATACCAGCCTTATTACATCCAAAGATTCTAAAATATCTGGGGAAAAACTTACTGGAGGTTTTTAACTTCTTTATAAATACTTTGCTAAGGATCTATAAGAGATACAGAGCTACTTTAGCTGTCAATATCAAGATGTAATAATTTCCTGTGATAAAAAGAGATGCTAAGAAATGCCATCATTTAACCTGTGCATCTTTGAGTTCACATTCTGAAACGTGGCAGCATAAGTTCACTATTCTGAGATGTCCTACCATCCATTTTAATCGACTACCAGTCCAGTTTAATAAATACAAGTTATTAGGAAGTAATAGAAATAGAATACCAAAAATAGAGCATGACGGCACATTGCACAAGGTGTTTACGTGAAATGCAATCACACTCCTAAGACTGATAAGAAGCAGCAATGATGGGAGGCAATTGCCTTGTGCAAAACCTTGATGAATCAAAAAATTCAAAGACTTCAGATCCTATCTCCTGATGCTTAGAAGAGTTTCCTAACTACTGCCTACAGTCTGGGCAGGATCATTTATCAGCGCTTCTGTATTCACCACTATGTAGCCAATAATGAAAAAAAAAAAAAAAAAAAAAGAGAAAAAGAATCTAAGTCAATGAATAAATATCTCACCTGGAAAGGGAAGGAAATCTTCTGTTTTCAATCCAATATTGTAAGGATTGCTATAGTATTTTAAAAATCAAAATATTCAGTAGTTAAAATTCAATATTCTCAACTAAAGTATTTTTTTTTTAAAGGCACTAACTTTAAACAGTGGATCTGATCTACACAGCTTGGATAAGCCTATACTGACTGACTCAGCAGTTATAAGCATCCAGAATGAAAACACAGCCAATATATTTTTCTTATATTAATAAGAAACAGTCTATACTAAATACACTGAGACACTTCACTTTGCTTTTAAGATTGTTCTAGAGACTGTTTAAAAGCCTAATTAAATTACAAAATAAAGTAATTGAAAAGTCTATATTATTTTACGTGCCATCAAGTCTCCTCCTTTTAGTAAGGAATAGGCTATGTAAGAATCATAATCCAATATTTATTTTTGTTCTGAGTTTACGCCCATTCACACATCTGTTTTCTGCCAGTTAAACTATAAAAGCTGTATACTTACTGTAAAAAGGCATAATTCAGTTATATTTAGAGCAAAAAAAAAAAGTATAAAACGGTCTTTTTTCCCCAAATGTAGTGAGGTCATACCCACTGATGCTGAGCTGGATGCTTGGCTCATTTTTCCAACAGAAATATATTGGAGAAAGCAACTACAATGGTACCACATGACTTGTGTCTACAGTTAGTGCAACTGCTCCAAGGAGAACGCAGTTTTTTCAGCTTATGTGTGGTGCAATGACTAACAGGCCAAAGAAGTGTTCCAGAATTATAAGAAATTGGAAAAATGAAGCAGAAACTGGAGAAAACAAACAAACACAAACAAAACAAACAGGTAGTCACAAGTAAGAGAGAAAACAGAAAACAAGGGTGTATAATTTCTTTGGACTCTAAGCATGACACTGTATGAGTTCTCTGTCTTAAATCAGATAAAACAGGCTTTAAACAAACAGGTAGTCACAAGTAAGAGAGAAAAAAGAAAACAAGGCTGTATAATTTCTTTGGACCCTGACTAAGCATGACACTGTATGAGTTCTGTCTTAAATCAGATAAAACAGGCTTTTAGTGCACTCCCTCTATAAAATATCTTCCTGTATGTTTTATAAATTATATATTCTTTCTCAAGTATTACTTATAAATCAAGTAGCAGATTTTTTTTCGGAAGAGTTGTGATGATCCCATGTCATTTGTCTTGTCATCTAATGCCCCCTTGAAGAGAGGACTGGAAATGCTGACCTGTCTCCTAGAACATGCTATCGCAGGAAGGCAGTTTTGAAAGTCATATGAATATTACATCCTACATTTATCTTATCTGCTCAGAGCAGAGGCACGATGATGCGCTGCATATGGAACAAAGAAACAGCACAGTAAATCTGCATAGCAATGGCCTATTCCCACATTTAGGCTTCTAAAATTGTCACAAAATAAAATAGCACGAGCATTAGAATACACCATGCTTCTTAGACAATTTCATCATAATTTGTCATTCATTCTGAGATATTCATTTGTCTAAAAGCAATTAAAGCTTAATTGCTGCATAACCTGAATAATTTAGAAATGCAAATTAGGATAGCAGGCAAGCAAGTATGTGTTCATTAATTTCTTTGTTATCACCATCTGTTTAATTAAAAAAATGAGTTTTACTGAATGACAGCTTGCTAACTATATAAACGTTTGCCTTAATTGAAAATGTCTTTTGCAATTGAGGTCAGCATCTGACAAAAATGGTTTGAGCTTGTGCAAAAACATTTTATCTAAACAAATTGTAGTATTTTTAAATTCACATTAAAAAACATTCTCAACATATGCAACATAATTCAAGAAACGACATCTTCACTTCTTAATGCAAAGTCATAATTTTAGAAAAAAATAATTGCTTTGGAAAAGTGATGGTTATTACAGTTGATTTGTATTTTCTCATGATAAGTATATACAATTTGTCATCTTTATTACAGATGATTTTGAAAACTTTTATAAAATCCAGACTCAAAATGTGAGTAGCTCTGGTGAAAAAGAATCATCTTAAGAAAGAAGGAATGCTTGAAAATACAGATTATATGATGTGGTTTTTGTATTAGGGAACTAATGTAATTTTTCAAGCAGAATCTTCTTTACAAAGAAGCTAATTCTTTGCATAAATGCACAACTCTTCCCGCATTATGTATATCAGACTCCCTTTTTTCATTCAGGAAAAAAAAAAATCATTTTACTACACTAATGCCCTTTTCAGTGTCCTGTGAATACTGGATCTTACATGGACCTTGTCTGTTTACACCACCTCAAAACTGTGTACTTGAGGGACAGATCTATAAATAAATAATTAACATGCCTGAAAGCCTGATATGTTTCAACTAAGATTTAAGATAACAGTACCATACTAAAAGATCTGTAAACTAATTATCTAGGACAGAAATTCTGGAGAAGCGAAGAAGGGCAATTTTATACTGCTATACTATAAACTCAACAACTATTCACCTCATGTTGTTTGCAAAATTAATTATATTACTTTGTTAGAATTTAAGTCACAGTTATCTTCTACTTTCTCTCACTACATTGAAGAGAAACTTTATATTATGGTCTCTGCATCAGTACAAACATATTTAGAGAGTGCAGCAGAAGTCCTTTCTCAGTTGAAGGCAAGAGTGGTTACAGCTGTAGGTGGTGATAAAGATGACAAAGCTTCAGTGATGTGCACTGAAAAAAAAACTCCCGAAGAATGCACTTTCTCTCATGTTACTACTCACCGTATCCCCTTTTGTAGTAAATTACTGGGGTAACTGTGAACTATATATTGTATTTTTAAAGTTTTATTGCTGGATAAAATAAATAAATAAATTAAAAATAGCAAAGCAAGGTCAGAGCCAAAAAAACCCCCCCAAAGTTGACTGACCATTCTCACTGGGTAACAGGGTAAGAATACCAAATGAAGGCTAGACTGCACGCTCAGTCACATGATTTGGCAGTTCTCTTGTGTGTAGTCTCTCTTTACTAAATTAAAAGATCTTTAGATTTTCTAAGTGTTGTATAAACATCATCTGACATTTGCAGGCTTTTCCTAACATATGGAAACAAACATTATGATTCTCACTGAACACTTTGGGTAACACACAAAGATTAAGCAACTTTACCACAACAGAAGAATCTAATGGGAATGCACATTAAGAACTCCAAACCTGTATCTGGGCTGGATCTGTATTTGGAGAGACAAACTTTCATAGTGACCCAGTTGCACATTGTTATTGTGGGCTCATCCATAGTTTTTTCAAACAAGCAAATTCCTTATGAACAACAACAACAACAAAATCCTGGTAAATAACTGCAAGGCTTTTTTATTTTCTTATGATTTGGAGCCCTTCTAAGATATGAGGGTGGGAATCTTTATGAACATGTTCTCCCAAAATTATAGTGAAACCACATGGAAGATTTAGCTGGTAACACAACATAAACACCTATGCAGGAAACACAGGACTGTGGAAAAATAGTGGAGAACAGCAGCAAATAAGCTCACAGAATAGGATTTGGGGAAAATTCATAGTTTTCCCTGGTTCTATAAAAGAGCAGCACTGACCACCTGATACCTATTTGGAAAACTAAGATCTGTCTCCCTAGCACAATGGCATATTAAAGAAAAGTAAGTAGGGATGATGAAACACTTTGTTGCTATAATTAGATTATAAAAATGATTTCCGTAGAAACATATAATGAAATATAGGAAAGCAGAGCTTAAAAATATAAACCATTATACAAAAAATATAAAAAATATACTGGGTGGGTTCTATCTAAACCAGACACTTCTAATTTGCAATTTAAGATTAAAACTCAACAGGAGTTACAAATCTGTTGTACCACCGTATGTGACAGTACTAATGTTTCATTAAATATTTGTAAACAACCAATGGGAACATAATGCACCTTTATAGAAGAACATATTTTAAATCATTGACATTCGTTTGTCCAGCATACCTGACTATTAGGTGGCACCTCTGAGTTTGTCATTCCTCCTGTACCAGCCAGTACCAGAAATATAATCATGGGCCATGACACAAAAATCATCTGGTATCTCAGCAGTATAAGAGGCTATGTAAACATAATAGTTTCACCCTGATTAACTTACACTACCCTCCAGCCCCAGCTTCCATGCAAGATCTGTGGCAATATACACAGTAAATACCTTTAAACAAACAAACAAACCAACCAGCCCACCGCAAAAACCAAACAATAAAACCAAACCACAAGTTACAGGTTGTTACCAGCACTGGTTTAGCAAAGTTGCACACTTTCAATGTTTAGAAGTGATCGTTTGTAAGTATCACGTTTATGTTTTTATGCATCAAAGGATCAAGCAGTTTGGCTAGGTATTTTTCATTCTTTCACTAGATGGCAATATTGCATTACATTCCAGTATAAAAGTGATCAAATAAACAGAGCACAAAGAAAGTCAAGTAAAGTATATCAGTGCATTGAAAAAAAAATTAAGGGATAATTTAATTAAAAATTAACTTCAATATCTTGTATTTTTACAGATTCCCTCACTAAGAATATTGTTTCATTTTTCTCTTTGCTAAACCGTGGCCCAGTTCTTTGACTGTATAGTAAAATTCTGCCTTTTTTTCCCCCTGAAAAATTATAACACTACCTTTACTAGTTCCCATAGAGAAGGATTGTCAATTCCTATTTCTGTATACGTGACAATTAAAGGGAAACCAAAGTCCAAGAGAAAAAAACAATGTTATTATTCAAAATCATTAGCACACTTTCTTCATGACTCCTTCTTATGTGGTGGCACTGTTTGGGATCCTTACTATGTGACCTGTCTAATCCATACAGCTTGCTGGATTTTTCCCAACCCTCAACCATAAATCACACGGAATTAATTCTCTTGATCCTCAGCTTAAAAATGTGTTTCTTTGCAATCTTTTCTGTATCTTTAGAGCAATGTATAAGCGAAGCAGGAAATATCAGATGAGGCAGAAGAATGATTTAATAGTTAAAGGGAAGGGAAATGTATTTAGAGGAGACGAATGAGAAAGCTACAGTGACTGGATCTGTTTCTGAGGTGTGTTCTGAACATTAACTGGACCAGGAAACAGAACCTCAGTCAAGCCTGCGTGCTCAGGTCATTAGGCAAAATATTTCTTTTCATTTTTTTCAGATTCACTAGCTGTATAACCTCAACAGGAAAGACTGAAAGAGTTTGATTTCAGATGACTGAACAACCATATGCTTCAGGCATATTTCTGGTTGGTAGGAAATAAGGTATTTAAGATTCAGTTTTTGAGAGCTGGTAAGAACTAGTGCTAGCGCACACAACAACCTGCGGACTTTAGAGAAATTGCCTTAATGATGAAAACTGATTAAGAACCAGTCCTGTTGACAGTAGCTTTATTTTCCTTACACAAAGCTACTCTTTTCCACTGGAAAACTTTTGCAGGTTGGCAAATCAAAGTAGTCTGAAAAACAGTTCCCTACATACTGGGTCACTGGCTATCAAAAGGACTCGATAATTCTCTCTTTGGCTTTTAAAAAGTCATCTTGTGTGATCCAGATAGGATTGGCTGCCGGGTATTCCAGCTGTAGCATTTACTGTAATAAGATACCACACTTTTTACAAGGAAGGGGGCACTTCCGCAGAATTAGCAAAAGCTTATTAGAAACAACAACCCAAGATACATTTACAGCTCCCTTGGGCATATTTAAGAGATAGCCAAACAGTTAATTCCAGAAGGCATCCAAGAACTTACAGTCCAGCATTGACTTACTAATGAATATACATGTAACAGCTGTAAACCAAGGCAATAAACCTTGTATTAGTGCTTATAATAAGCTATTCATTTCCTGACTGAACTAGAAGATCATTATGCTCCAAGAGAGATGATAATTTCAGATGTGAATCTTCTAGGACTGTAAGTAGCTCCTTCTAGATACATATCACTGAAAGCAATCTGTCGTTCTAACAGGCAACTGTACCATATAATCCATCTCACATCTTTTATTGACCTTTCCTGCTATTTGAGTCTGTACTTAGATCATCACTGCTTTCAAGATATTTACTCTAATTAATTTTAAAATTCCGATTTACAAGCTAAAACTTTTCTTTTACATGTTGAACTATATATTCTTCAGCAACACAGATACCATTAGTCTTTTTTCTTTTCTGGTGCTTAAATTCTGAATAGATTTTTAAGCAATGATTGAATCTACTTTAACACAAGTTCTTTCTCTCTGTCTTTTTTTGTTTTGGGTTGGGTTTTTGGGGTTTTTTTTTTGAGGGGGTGGCCAGAGGAAGCAACCCAAGTTGTTTTCAAAGAAAACTCTTCTCCCCCCGCCCAACTATCAGTCAACTGCTGGCTGATGTTGGTGAAAGTAAAATGGTATTTATCAGCATGACTTCTAATCATGTTGCTTGGGAATGATTTCCATATAGAAGAAGTGAGGAAGTATGAAGAATTATTAACTAATTATACCACATATTGTGTATGTAAGATACAAGCACATTTCTTCACTTGGAATGGAAATAAAAAATTTAGTAGTCATGAACCCTCCAAATATCCTTAATCACATGATGGTTTTATTTGTTTGTTTTTGGAAATCTAGTATGGCCAGTTTCAAATAGGAGAGCCTACCATTTGTAATTTTTCTAATCCATGAACAATTACACCTGCCTTCATAATATCCAAAATACACCACCAAAATCATAATGCAAAGTCAAGCCCTTGCTTTGAGGAAAAAATTGTTATCCTAATAATATCAAGATGTTTATACAACAACTACGCTCCTCTGGGAGAACAGAGGACATTTTTGAAAGAGCCATAATGCAATTTCATTTCAGTCAAAAAAGAAAATTCATGTTATTTGACATTCTTGATTTCCACACAGCCTGGGACTTATAGAGATCAATACAGGAGGGGAAGAAAAAAAAAAATCATTGAACAGTTAGTAAAAGAAGATTATACCTTCAAAGAAATCTCTGAGTCACCCATCCCAGTTTTCAAAAATCCCATCACATGTGCATGTATCCCTTTCTCCCTGTAACCAACATAATGTCCTTTGATTCACCTGTTCTTGCTATTTTTCTTTCGGGTGTGGTCTAACAATTAGTCTCAACTTATATTTAGCATTGGAATATGCTGTTTTAAATCAATTTAAAATCCAACAGAGAGTCATTTACCCTGGAGATGTCTGTGTCTGGTTTTAGTGTTTCTTTCCCCCTCCCCTCCAATTACACTGGTTGGTATAATAAAAGACAATAGCTCTACCTACAAACATTGTCCTACTAAAGAGCCTTTGTAACAGCAAAATACTATTGATATCTTTCCCTGGAAAGTGATATAGTGAAAATTCATGGAAATAGAATTTATCTAATCTAGTTCCTTACTGCCTTATGCAATAATATCATCTATTTGACCACAGACCAACACTAAGGTCATTTGATTTTTGCTCCCATTAATTCCAGTGAAGAGCTTTATAAACTTACTACCAATAAATTAGGAACATCTTTTGACTTCTAGCAAAATTTTGTATGTGGACAATCCACTTATTTTTCTTATTTCATCAGTAATATTTATTCTGAGCTTATGTGGTATTCAGGAAAAGCAGTCGTATAGTACAAGCCTACAGAAATCTTTAGGTTCTAGACTGTTTGCATAAGATTGTTCCATTCCATTTTATATATATTCCAGTTTGTACTCTTCTGTATTGAGCATGGGATAAAAGTTATAAACTGTGTTCAAGGTCCTATTTGCACTTGCTGTGCAATGAAATCAGTTCTTCTGTATTTCTGGCAGTAATACTTGAATTAATATTGCTTCATATTGCCATAATACACTGAAGAAACAACATTGAAATGAAGATTTTTAGGAACTACTTGTTTGCCACAGTGACCTTGGGCACGTTATCTACTACTGGATTGTACTTCTCTGACAAGCACCAAGAAAAAAACATAGCAAATACTTGTACCATTCAAGAAATAGTTCAATGACTGTATTCCAGTTCGGGGTTCTAATTTATCATCATATCAGTTTCAGTCACGGAGGCTTATTTCATTCTGACACATTTATTTTCCTTACTGCTTCCTATTTTCTTACAGGAGGGAGAGAGAACAGAAGGAAAAGAGTCTCATGAATATAAAGGCTAAGGATATGTTTTGCTCTTTTGAAGAGGTTAGAAGAAGGTGAGGTTAAGGAGTAAGCTTAATGTATCATTTTTAGTATTCTATTTGAATAAAATTTAAATTAGATAAGATGTATGCCAGAGTATTTTTGAAGTGCAAAATGCAGGATACTATTGAACTTCTCCCTTTGCTTACTAAATTGGTAATAAAATAACAAAGGACAAATGCATCCTTATTTAAAACCATATTTAGTATGCAAATCACTAATAAGGAGGGTTTGTAAAAGCTCTGATGCAAATTGTGTATCAACAAAGGGTAAAGTAGTCAGAGGAGAAATGGTTTGGGTTTTAAGTACTTTAAAGCCTTTTACCAAACTTAGACATGCTATTTATTATAGCTTTATAACATCATCTTTGCACCTACAAGTGCTTTTAGTGAATACTGAAAATGTTTTCTGCATATCAAACATTTACACATCAAATACAAATGGTGAATGGGCATTTGGGTTACAACATACATCAAGAGAGCACTGTAAAACTGCAACAGCAGCCTCATTATTTCAGAATCCTGACTTGCTCAGAAGACTAAAGGAACTGAGAATGCACCCGACAACGTATATTGTTATATATGGGTATTTGGTTTTAGTAAGTTACAGTAATTAAAAGCAGGCTCTAAGCAGAGTTCTCAAACATGTCTTGTTAGCTGTAAATAAATAGAAGGTAATAGACCAAACAACATGTATCTTGCTGATGTAAAAGAAGTATGCTAATATTCTCTGGAGAGACTATAGTGACCAGATGGCTGAGGTACAATCTGATAGCAATTCTCTTTCCTCTGCTCCAGGGAGGTAAGGAACAACTGCTCTTTTTCTTGACAGTAGCACCACCAATTACACCACAAGGTACAGTTTCATACACACTTGTAAAGGTAAATCAAAAAGATAAATCTGAAAAATTCACATTTCAAAGAACAGTCAACAGACTATCTCAAGAGCTAAGTTTAACAATTACCTGTGAGACAATAACTAAAAAAGACTATTTTTAAAAAAAATATTTTAGGTTGGATGTATAATGAATTCTTGAGAAGTCTCTGTAATTCACTGTGAGGATGGAGGGGGGAATCACACAGCAGTCAGCTGATCTCATGACATTTCTTTCATTAAAGTTCAAAACATCATTATTTCAATATAAAGAAATCTGAAACTAGACATTGGTTTTGATTTGCCTCCTACCTAAAATTAAGCTCCGAATATAAAATGAAGTCACAGCTTAATTTCTGTACCTCATACAAATGCCAGA
>NW_010318272.1:5738-26147 GCF_000700745.2 Antrostomus carolinensis | reverse complement strand
AGCCCCTGAATGTCTGTAAATTGTGTTTTTCTTGCACTGAGACTGACTTTTCCAGACATAGAAATATTTGCAGTTTTTAAAGTGAGAGAGTTATAGATGTAGAATCAGTAACAGTCAAATGAAGAGAGGACATAGTTACTACAGATGCAGAGACAACTGGCTGTAGCCAAAGTAACTTTCCTGGCATGTGTTTCAGATGTTATACAGAGAAGAAAACTCTGCTGTGTATGTTGTGATCCTCTATCGCTGACACGAAACTTCAGCTGCTGATCTAGTCTCTGTGTAACCAGATTTGTTTGACTCCTGGAGAAAGGAACCATAATGCTGCCATCAAACCATTCAAACAATCAAATATTGAACTTTTGGGAAAAAAAGATTCTCCTTCCTGTATCTTACTGTATATTCAACATGATATGTCCTTTTTGGGATAAAAGGCTTATGTATAGGTGTCTGAGTACAAAAATCTTACCACTGTCGTTTTGCTGTGTGGCCTGGAACAGTTCCCATACTTTGGGAAGGAGTGAATCCTGGCCCTGGTACTGAGAGTGAGAGTCTTGGTCTTCATTTCAGTAGGATCAAGGCTTCACACTGCATCTCATATTCTGAAGCTGTGCAATGAAGACATGGATGTAACAAGTCCTTGCCTCCTTCACAAGAGTATTGGAAGCTGGAAAGTGAGTAGGTTCACTTCAGAAAAATTAGTGAGTTTTGTAAATAAAATAAAAGTATCTTTTTTCATTATGAGAATTACCTTAACAAAATGAGCCTTTCCATCTCTACCTCTAGTCCCATTTTTTTTTTCAGAAGTTAATCTCTACTGATAAACTAAGTATAGTGCAGTCAGATGTATTAGCTATTCTCATAATATATTTTGCATACATTCTCTAAAAAAAAATTATTACTTTAATGTACTTTAATGGAGCTTGAATCAACATAATTTCATGGACTAACAAAAGTTAGTTTTTCATTCTTTTTAGAGCTAGCTGCATATTGCCATTTTTTTAATGGAAAATGTTGCTTTTTCAAGAGCTAAAAATCTTTTTCTGAAACAAATATTTTTCAAAAATATTTTTTAAGACTTACCTATTTATTTATGAGAAAATAAATGCTGCAAATACTATAGTCTATCAAATGGGGAATGTGTAGTCCTTTATGAACTACATTCCCAAGCCAGAAAGCATCTTCAGAAATGATCCAGTAAGAATAAGATGCTATGGTGAGTCATAGAAAAAGAGAGACTAGAATGAATAGAAAGAATGGGAGCATAAAGATCTGACAAGGAGCTTCCATCATCCAAATGCAAATATTTGGGCTTTTATCACAGATAAAGTTGTTTCTCCCTGCTTTTTCCAACCATATTGGCTTATGTGGCTAGTAGTCATGTATACATGGCATTTTATTTTATATTGATAGTAGCTTCTTCTTTGGTTCATACATCTGGAATATTTATTTTTCATTAAGGGTGACTGAATCTTACATTTTAATTGCCTTACTGTGGCTGATTGAAAGTCCTGAAATATTATAGCATATGTTAAATATATTATGCAGTGGACTATACCTGGGAGAAGGTAGGTGTAGTAATTTTCTGTTCTCTTCAGCATGATGAGTGTCCTGTTTATTTTAGTTGAGCATTTAAAAAGGGTATTAAGATGAGAAATTAATGCATGCAACATAAATATGGAGAGAAATAAGTTAGAAAAAGAAAATAGATGTGCTACAAAAGATGACCATGAAGCTAGGATGCTAGAACAATCAAAGGATATAGCCCTCTGAATATTTTTAGGAGGTAAAATTAACCACTCTTGTTTGTATTCTCACAGTTCAAAAAATGTTTGCAGATTTCAGGGAAAATAGGAAGTTGCACAAGACATCCTCATAGCAGAGAAATTGTAGGGTTCTTAAAATATATTAAGAAAAAGTGGAGCAGGAAAGAAGGATTACAGAATAAGGAACAATGATAAAAAAGTCAGAATGATAAAAGTTCATGATACAGTTTTGGGAAAATCTCACTTACAAAAAATACCTGGAGACATTTAGAAATGTTGGGAAGGTACAATAAAGTACAAATTTCTAAAATATATATAAGAAGTGTAACACATTGTGGAGGAAAGAGAGGAAAAAACCCTTTTATTTCTTTCTTCTATTTAGATGCACATAACCACTGTTCAATGGTTCACAAACCATCTAGTACTCAGACTGATATTATAGGAATGTGAGCTTATAATGTCAGAAAGTGAAAAGGATAGGAAACAAAGAAATAGATAATAACAATAAATATTTGGAAATAATTGGTTCCCCCTATTAATTCCTCCTGTATAATCTCTAATACTTTTTCTCATCTACATTTCAACAACTTTTACAACCTCCTTCTCAAAAGTCTATCTATTATGATTTAAAATAAATGTATTTTCTGATATTCTCTCTCTTTTTAACACTTAATTTAATATCAGTTTTTCATTGTACATTTGTAGATTGTATTCAAAAATCCTCCTTCTTACCTACTGTCTTCTCTTAAAAATCTTAGGATTTTTTGGTTATACCCCTTTGTCAGTGATTGATTGAAACTTTGTTGAATAAAGTTGGCAAAAGTTTTTCCTCAGAATAAATGTGAGAAATAGTTATGGTGGGTTTTGTAGTAAGATATTGCAACAAAATAAACCATTGCCCAAACACAAGTTTGATCAGAATCACATCTGTGTCATTCTATATTCATATTAATTGCAAAGGCAGGGAGATAGTCCTATTTGGTTTGGTTTCCCAAAGGTGTACGGAGAACCTGAACAACATAGAAGCAGGACACAGACAAAACCCAGGACCAATTTCATTAGAATGTTGTAAAAAAATGGTTGAGAACTCTGGAAAAATAATTTTCTCCCAGTTTCATTCCCATTGCCTACAGTGTCCTGAGGGAAATAATGAGAGTCTGCAGTTTCTCCTTATAAAACTGACCTGTAAAATTAAAATACTGGCTAAATGTTCAAGTTAGAAGTAGGAACATTACTTATGCTTTTTCAGGACACAACAATTCAATTCTTTTCATATTTATTGCCGTACATTTTAGTTTCTTCACTGCCTTGACTAGTGTTCTCCAAACACTATGTCTGGCATTTCTTGGTGTTCATTGCCTCAGAACTCACCTCAGTGATCCCACTGAACCATTTATAGAAGGACAGAATCAGCTTCTGGGCACGATGTTACCTACGTAGTCTGAAACCTCTGTTATTATTGTGTCAATTTTATAATGTATGACTGTCCTTATATTTAATTCAATATTATTATTTTGTAGCTACAGTCAGTCAATTTGAGAAAGACATCCACTTGGAAAGTAATATTTTTATTTTAGGATATACTTCCCTATTTTCAAAAGTTTACATTTGTGATATATACTAGTACACTTTACTGTGGTAAATTACAGAAAGAATATTGACTTTTAGCAAAAGCACATTAAATACAGCTCTTTCATTTTCAAAATGAAATTTTATTTTGCTTTTTGATATCAATTCTATGAAGATGACTTTGGACTCTTCTCACCTACTTGAATTTGATTTGCTGAACTGAGCTCTCTATTTTATATCTTTTCTTCCTCTAGATCTCACATCTTGCTACTAACTTTTCTCCTTTTAGTAATATCTGCAAATTTATGTTCTGGTATTATGAATAGCACTTTCATAAAATAATTTTCTGGTTGTAATTGGACTATTCTCAGGAATTAACCCTGCTGATAATTTTTTGTAGATCTGTTTCTCAGATACAAAGGCCAAAGAGGACTATTGGATCATCGAGTCTGATATCCTGTACCACACAGGGCATTACATTTTACTTGGCTACCCTACCTGAAGCCCACTAGCTTACTCCCAAATTTGGATGCATTTCTTCTAAAGTCTATATTGATTTGGGATATGAAGAGATGGAGAATTCAACATTTGCCTTAGTATCTTTGCAAATGTTAATCACATTTCTTTTGAAATTTCTTTTATTTGGATTTCCCTTGCTCAACTTTCAGCCATTGGTTCTTGTCATTACTTCTTCTGCTCATTAAAAACACTCTGTGTATATGGTATTTTTATACATGAGTGGTAACTAATCACTGAGAAAAATATTTCTCAGTAGGCTATATCTGTGGAGCTCTTTAAGATTAAATGTAAAGGATGCTCTTTAGACTTCTGATCATTTTTTGTCTGTTTTTCATTCACTTTCCCACTCTTTTGAACACCTTTTCTTTTTTTTTAAACAAAAAGTGAGCAGTTAAAATTTTGGATCTGAATAAGTGTACATTCACTGATAAATTGTCATTAGCTACACTAAATCAATGTGGTTTTGTGCTAAAATTTGTCATATGTTCCTATTTATTGTCACCTTTAATTCACAGATGATCTTTTGTATAGTTAGTCTTTCATGTGATGGCATTCCTATCCAAGATTACTTGAATTCAGATTATGAGAATTAAAAAGACAATATCACTAACAATGTCTTATTCCATTTGCATTTTCTGCTACCTAGCCATTATCTCTTGCATTACAATATAAGTTCTTAAATTCTGCACTGGTACAGCACTTTGCAAAAATTAAGTTCATGATGAGGATTTCTCCATAGTACAGTAATATGTGAAGTATATGTAATAGAATATCTTAAATGTGTCAAGGTATATATGTTACATTGGCCATTGCCAATTTGGCAAGTCTGTTGAAAAGCTGCAACCAGTGGCCAGATATGCCAGGTAAGAGGGAAAGAATCTCAACTGGTGTAAACAGTGACAGCTTCATTGCCCATAGTGAAACCATGATGGATTATTCCAGTGGAGCAACTGACCATAATAACTTGAATCCCTGAATTATTCTGATCTCAGGAGTTTCATGTCTGTGTGAAAGGACAATATTATTATTCCTGAATGATAGTGTCAGGTGGGTTCAATTTGCTCCAATTAGGCTAGGAGATGTGTTACATCCTCTTAAGGTCATGGACAAAAAGATTCTGTTGAAAAGACCTTCGGAACAAGATTGGGGTAGAAATAAATGACAGATATTTCCTGCAAATAAGCAAGTTTGCAATGTATTTACTTTACTTAGAGTTTTGTGGGAACAAAGATTTTCTGGGATGAATTGTTCTTAATTTGTCATCCTGTAGTTTATGGGTCTGGGTGTTTTTTTTTTTTGTTCTGTTTTTTCTTTAAAACATATAGTCTGTTATTTTACTGGGAAACTAGTCTTGCAATATGACAGTTGTGTCACTCTTTATTTCACTGAAGAATAATACCACGTTTGCTTCTCTGATTCCTCTGATATTTCTACTGTTTTCTGTGACCTGATAAATTATTTAGCCCAGTTTCTTCTTACAAAAAAAATGTATTGCATTGATTCTTGATGTTTTGTTATTGGTTAATCCAAATAGTCTTTCTTATCTTTTTATCAACAGCTATAGCTGCAAAAGTTTTCCTTGCTTTTGATTGTACCTCCCTCTATTATTGTTCTTTATAATGGTTTCCCATGGGTTGTGTCTTGCAGGAGCCCCGACATACAAAGAATAACAGTGTTGGAGAATGCTGGGGAGGAAAGAAGATCAAGACAAAGTAACATGATTTTTTTATTGCAAAGTCTTAACATGTATTATGTGTTTAGAAAGCTTAAATCAGCAAAGATTTTTATGGAATCAAAATGGAACCTTATCTGAATCATACTAAACATTTACACACAATACTTCTCATCTCTGTGTTGATCAATAAAGGCAAACAATTTTCAATTATATCTTAATATAGTTAAATATTCCACCTTACCTGTTAGTGTACTTGTGGTGGCTTCAGCAGCTAGGTCGGTGTCTGGCAGCTAGCTGCTCAAGCCACCACAGGTACAGTAATATTCTTTCACTCCACCTCATCAAAAGATAAGGGGGAGAAATTAAGATGGAAGGGCTCATGGGTTGAGATAAAGACAGGGAGATCACTTACCAGTTACCCTCATAAGGAAAACAGACTTGACTTCAGGAAAATTAATTAATTTATTGCTAGTTAAAATAGATGTGGACAATGAGAAATAAGGTCAAACTAAAACAACACCTTCCTCCCACCCCACCTTCTTTCTTTCCTAATGCTCAACTTCTCTTCTTCATTGCCACCTCCTCTACCTTCCTCCACCCCTGCCCCACGAGGCACAGGGGGATGAGGAATGGGAGTTGAGGTCAGTTCATAACAGTTCCTCGCTGCTGCTCTTTCCTCCTCACACTTTTCCGCTGCTCCACCATGGGTCCTTCCTGGAAGTCCAGCAGGACAGGCTGCTTCAGCATGGGTCCCCTATGGGCCACAGCTCCTGCCAGCAAACCTGCTTCTGCATGGACTCCTCTCCACGGGCTGCAGTTCCTGCCAGGAGCTTGCTCCTGCACAGGGTCTCCCTGGGCTGCAGCTTCCTTCAGGGCATATCCACCGGCTCCTATGTGGGGTCCTCCATGGGCTGAAATGTGGACATCTGCTCCACTGTTGTCCTCCGTGGGCTACAGGGCAACCTGCTTCACCAGGGTCTTCACCACATGCTGCAGAGGAATCTCTGCTCCAGCACCTGGAGCACCAGCTCCCGCTCCTTCTTCATTGACCTTGGTGTCTGCAGGGATTTTTCTCTCACATCTTCTCACTCCTCACTCCTCTACCTCTCTTTTCTATAGTATTTTTCTCTGTGTTAATAGAAGTTCAAGATCAAAAATATCTTTATTTTCTATTATATTAGTTCATTTAATATTACTTAGTTAATATATTGGGGCTTTTTTTTTTTTCTTTTCTTCTTCTGTAACCCTTTTAGGGTCACATTCTCATGCCAAGGAATGCATTATGTAGAAGCTTTAAGAGGTTTTGTGAACAAATCACCCCCACTTTATACGTCAAACAAAGCACACCACAAAACTATTCCATCACTTCAGGTATCTCAGCAGCCTCTCCACATCACTCCCTGCTTTGCCCACATCTTATAGTCTCACCAACATAATCAGTGAAAGGGATCATGCCCCTCACAAAAACAATTTCAAGAAACAAGAACCTTTCTAGAAAAGAAAATGTCTTGTTTTCTGATATTGGTTCTGAGCTATCACCATGAGAGTTGTTGGGATACCATGGAGAACGCACAGGTCTTTTGAATGCCTTGACATAGAAGATAAAAGAAGAATTAATTGCACTCTAAAGTATTGTCTCTGATTCACTGTAGACCTGGCTCTTAAAGTACTACCCTGAACGACTTGCAGTGACAAGATGCCATGTTCAACCTTAAACCTTGCTTCAGAGTTGCTTCCAAACTTAAGAAACAGGATTTCAGTCAGATTTCTAAAGCAAGTATGTGTAAATTGTGTCTATGTAGTAATTATTCAAGCTTCCTTTGAATTCCATCCATTCATTTAGTTTTCCCTGACAAGTCAGTCTCTCTTGCCCATATCTACTAAGATGTGTTTTAATGGTGAGAGTAACAGGTTGACTTAATAAAAATGCTGGCAGTGACACCAAGGAATGCTGGGACTTTACTAATCTGAAAAATAATGACCTTAGGGGAGCTTTGTTCCTCCTTCTCATGGGTCCCTGTGGTGGTTTCAGCCACAGCTAAGACCATGAGGTTCCCTCATGCACTCACCTCCACCTGGTGAGATGGGGAGGGAAACACAACAAACTGCTAACGTGTTGAAATGAGGACAGAGACGGCTCACTCATGGATTACGGTCACAGGCAAAACAGACTCGACTTGGGGTAGAAAAATTAATTTAATTCATTACCAATCAATCAGAGTAGGACAGTGAGTCGTAACAACCACATCTTGAAACACCTTCCCCCCACCCCTCCCTTCTTCTCAGACTCAAATTACTTTGCTCCTGATATCTCTACCTTCTCCTTCCAGCAGAAGAGGGGACAGGGAATGGGAGTTACAGTCAGTTTGTCCATGCCACTCCTTCTGGAATGAGATCCCTCCCACGGGCTAAAAAAGTTCAGGAACAAAGTGTTCCAACGTGGGCTTCCCATGGAGTCACAAACCTCTTCAGTCACAGCTCCCAGCTCCAGCATGGGGATGTCCACAGGTTACAGACAGATCCAGCAAACCTCCTCCCCCCAACTCTGTCATTGAGCATCTCTGAGGGTGGTGTTGGGTGCTCATCAAGTGAGCACTCAACAGATTTCTGTTCCAGCATGGAGTCCTCCATTGCCTACATGTGGGTATCTGCTCCACCATTGAACCGCCATGGGCCACAGGGTACCCCATTTATCTCCTCCTACACTTCTGTGTGCTGATCTGGGTGTCTGAAGTTTTGTGTCTCCCTCCCTCCTCCTCTCCCCAAGTTGGTGATCCTTTCTTTTGTTCAGGCCCATACTCTCCTGATGGCTCTTCCCTTCCTTGCCAATTCTCCTCCTTCATATTCCCCTCATAAATATGGATTCAAAGAGGTGTTTCCCTATCACAACTGGCTCAGTCTGGACTGGAGGCGAGTCTGCCAGGGGAGTTTAATGAAGCTTCTCACAGGGGCCATAATTGTAGACCCTTCCCCCACTACCAAAAATGCCTCCCCTCCCCCCAAATCCAACACAGTCCTTGCTAGAAACAGTCTACTCAGTAAACACAGTGGGAAGTGTTGTGGGTGAACTGAACTTCTTCTGAACTACTTTTTTAAGCACATAGATTTCCCTCTGAAAGTGCAGTAGGGCAAGAAGTGCTTCAGTGTAGTAGAATACTATGTCTTGTTAGAAGATACACACCTAGCATGAGATAGCTATGGAAATGCTAGGTGTGTATTCCCATGCTATGGAAACTGCAGGGTTAATTGCAATCAGCTCTCATCTTGACAGTAAACTCAACTTGCTCCTGTTGACACTGATTTCAAAAGTCTGATCATTAACATGACTCCCTTTTTTCCCTGTAACCTACTTTCTAGTGAAAACATTTCCAAAGAGAAGCTAGAGTCTGTGACAAAGAGTTCTTAGGGAATTGGCCACTGGATTAAAATTCACCTTTATGTAAATAAGCCAGGTCCAGGGAGAACTACATTTTTTATCTAAGTGTATTACTTTTTTTTACCAGTGTTTTATTGAAGATCTAGTATATTAAGATGGCAAGGAGCTTTTTGTTTTGACTGACTTAGCTGAGACTATTTGTATCTGTGATAGATATGCTGCTGTGAGACAGAAGAGAAACTGTCAACCAAATGTATAGTCAGGATGGAAGAGTACCTTTATTTTGTTCGGTCTGCTATGATGGGATTAAGGGGGCAAAATCCTTCACATCCAAGTCCTGCCTCCTCTGTACATCTGACACTTATGCCATTTCACTAAACAGAGAACAGAAAACATGCTTTTTCTGGAAACATTTGTTGCATCATAGGCACAGTGCTCTTTTGAGAGCAAGACAAATGACTGTGTGGACATGTGCTGTTAGGAAAATGGCTTTCAGTCAAAGGCAAGAAGATGTATCAATTTTGGGAACATTTCATGAACTGCTTCTATTTGAAGTCAGGGTTGTGAACAGCTACTGGAATGTTATATCAATACCATGTGTTTACACAATATCACAACTGATCCAACCAACTCTTTCAGTCTGGCATCCACATTTGTCTCCAATCCACATGAGCACAGTATAGTCCCGCTGTAGGAACTGTGGCCTCCATTGTTCCTAGAAGCCACATAAATCTGAATCTGCTCTTTGCTTGGAGTAGACTGTCTAACGTAGGGGAGATAAACCCTGAAAATATCCATATGTCTGGGATTG
This sequence comes from Antrostomus carolinensis, assembly GCF_000700745.2. Lineage (NCBI taxonomy): Eukaryota > Metazoa > Chordata > Aves > Caprimulgiformes > Caprimulgidae > Antrostomus > Antrostomus carolinensis. The sequence continues at coordinate 16,431 of NW_010318272.1, read as the reverse complement.
GACATGGAAGCATTGCTTTCCGTGTGTCTCAAAGCACTTCACAAACACAAGTCGTACACCATTTGACCTGTAAGATTCAGGGAAGTGGGGTGGGTGGGTGGTGGGTGGTTATTTTATTGTTTGCTTGTGGGTTGTTTTTTTTTTAATCTTTGGTAATACAAAGTGAAGTAGTGATATAAAAAATAAAAAAACAAATGGCATTAAAAGTTTCAGTAAATTCTTATAAAAAAATGAAAGTTTAAAAATATCCATAATGCATTTATATAATAATATCCACAACACTTCCCACTGTGTTTATTGAGTTGGCTCCTTTTTATAATTGTTCAACTTTTTCTAGCAGGGACCCATGAGAAGGAGGAACAAAGCTCCCCTAAGGTCATTATTTTTCAGATTAGTAAAGTCCCAGCATTCCTTGGTGTCACTGCCAGCATTTTTATTAAGTCAACTTGTTACTTTCACCATTAAAACACATCTTAGTAGATACAGGTAATAGAGACTGACTTGTCAGGGAAGACTAAATGGATGGATGGAATTCAAAGGAAGCTTGAAAAACCGCTACACAGACAGCATTTATACATATATGCTTTAGAAGTCTGACTGAAACCCTACATCCAGGTGAATAATAAATAAAAGCATTTGTTCTTTTGGTGGTTGCTGGTTGCTTCGTTTTATTATTTTCATGCTAAAAAGTAGAAAGCATGGCAGCAGGATATCATTATGATAGGTGGACATCTGAAAATTTACAGTTTTAGCTATCTATCTATAAGTTTCTTCCTTGACCCAATTAAAGATTCACCATTTGGTATCTACTAATATTTGGATGAATGTTTCATGTGAACAGGCTGTTTCTCAGGATTTCTATACAGTATTTTCTGTTCTCACTCATAGTCTCAGAGAACAGTAAAGTATAATAAAAACAAGAGAGAGAATAGAAATAGCTATATAAACTCAATAATTGAAATGGAAATTAACTACTAATAAAAATAATAGCATCAAAGTGCCTTCCTTCTGTCCTTTGTCCTCCACAAATCCTTGGAATGCCTTTTGTCTTAATTCCTTGTTTCACTCTTTTTTTGCTTTCCAGTGCTCAGTAATGTATGTTTCCTTTGACCTTTATTTGTTAAGCTAAGCCAATACTTTTAATCAGGTGTTTACAGTCAGACGCCTAAATCTATATTAAGTATCTAAATAAGGCTTGCATTTTAAATGGGCCAAGCATTAAGTCAATAGCAGTTGTGACCTCTCACTACTACTTAAAAATAGCCCAGTTCTTTAGGTGTCCAGAGTTCTACCCACAAGCTGGAGAATGTTCACAGCCATTTTGGTATAATTCTTACCTTCACTGTGCAGTATACTCTTTATGTTAAAGAAAATTCTGCTATATACACTGTACCTTTGGCATAAGAAGACTGGAGCATTTATGGCTGACCCAAGTGTTAGAAGATAACTATACATTCCACAGACATTTGCTTATTTTGGGGTTGCTCTTACTGTCACAAACTACTTGAAATCTCATAATTCTGTTGTGTTCATTGTATGATAAGAAGCTGGCTATACAAAAAGAAGAAAAATGTTGTATTTTCCTTTATGTGAGGGAGACAGCATATTAGTGGATAGGTGCTCTGCTTCTGCTGAAAATGTTTGCTCATCTGTCGGCTATGATCCTCACAGTACCTGTTCCCCAGCTGTCAGTTCATGGTTCAGGCAGGAGCTGGCAGGGATACGTGCGTTGGCTGGAGGGGATGTCTGGAGGAGCTGGGAGGTAACCAGATGACTGACAGCGATTCAGGCTAGATGCAGCATGGAGGGGATAGGTACAGAAAAGGAGCTAATCCTATAGAGGGAGTTGAAAGCTTTTCTGAGGGAGGATGAAGGAGGTAGAAAGCATCTGAGGTATTTGCTTTAGAGAGAATTTAAGGTTACTTCTACACCTCTCTGCAACTCAAGGAGCCTGAGAGCTAGTCAGCACAGCAGACTTTATCAGTTATGCCAGCACAGTGAAGCTGATACGGTTATACTAGTGTAACAATCCATGTGAACACTTTTATTCCAGAATTAATATATCTTTTTTTTCTAGTTCAGCTAAAATATTGTGTAAAGCTGCACCAGGTTTTTTTTTTTTATTATTTTAAAGGAAAAGGAAAAAAAGAAGCATTTGTGCCAGTAGAATAAACGACACCGGAATTTAAATGTATCTAGCTAAAGCTATTTAATTCAGCCCTTGCAGTGTCCTAGTGTATTTCCAGAATGTACACAGCTCTGTGTACTGTTTTCCTTGCAATAAGGTTGATATGAGCTGGAAATGGAGACCTGCTGGAGATAAAACCAATTGCAGATGAGCTTAGCTAAAAGCGAGAGCTGCAGTCTCTCAGTTTATACCAAAAGACAGCTTGAAAGGCTAATATATCATGCAAATGGTGGACCAGAATCATTTAGGCATAGATGGTCTGTGGGCTGTACAGAAGGAGTGAATCTTTCTGTATTCAGCTGTGTGCTTGTGTGTGCGCATCTTGCTTCCCCTCCACCCGCTCTTCTCCCTCTGTCTCTCAGACAGGCAAACAGACCAGCTTCTTCCTTTGTGTTGCCAGTCAGGTCCTCCCTCTGCAGTCTTACACAGGAAGAAGATTTATAATAGCTGCATGCAATGCCAGTGTCTCAAAGAGATAGTATCCAGCCATGTGGAGGATTTTCATATGGGGTTTAACTTTGCTCCACTGAATTGGAAAGGTACATTTTTAAAAATCTTAATTATTTTAAACACTTAATTCCTGTTACTTTTATCTCCTGCTAAATTCTGATCTCCAAATACTATCATCTTTAAATCACAATCTGTGGTCACACTACTGTAATGGCTGTGATGTCTTAATTGAAAATATGGGGAAGTAAGGAATTCTAAAGTATAATTAGGGCACATTTCAATGTGAAGCTGTGAGTGCTGTTCTGTAAGACAGGCATCTGATGTTTCCGACATACTGTATCAGAAATATAAGATTCAAACTAGAATATGAAAATACAGCACACATGCAATGCAACTGTACCATATGTTAAGAAATGTGCACCTCGTAAACAGCGGGCTAATTAGCTAGAGAAAACAGAGATGACTGAATGATGATGCTAGAAATAAAAAGGATAATGAAATATCGAGGCAGACTTGTGTAGGAGATCTGCCTGGCAGCAACTTGCCAGGTTTATCAAATTAAGTGCAATCAAAGGAAAAATTAAAGGTGGGGAATAATGGACTTAACAGCACTAGTTTCCTTTGTTTAAGCTCTCAGTTTGCTGCTTCTTACCTCCCTGACTAGTGGCACGTATTATAATCAACGATGGGTGAAGCATCAGAGTCAGAGAAGCCCAAAAGCTTAGGAATCTTCCCTAAGCATGTGGAAAATCCCTATCAAAATTTGACAAAGGACGGTTTCTTGGGATATCTCTCTTCCTATTCAGTAGCAGGAATACAAAATTAAAATAGACTTCTTTTTTGGCATTTCATATCTTAGTCTCCCTGTTTCTCAAAAATGAATGCACAGAATTGAGTTATTTGATTTCAATAAATCCCTAAAAGGGCTAACCCACATCAGTGACTGGGTTTGATCTTAGTAACATTTTCCCTCTGCAGAGGAATTTACAGTCTGAAAATACAAAGCCTTGATAAAAAAAATTGTGCATAGAAGTGGTTGCACTAAGAAGCAAAACATTACACAGCAGGCCAGGGCAGGGAAGAACCTCTAATTCTTCTGACTCAAATACATGCACTAGATGACAATCAGTTGTGTTTCCTTCTTCTACCCTATGTTCCCCCATCCCATAAAGAGCATATCTAAATATGTTACTCAGGATTTGCCTTAGAACTTCTCTTCCCATGGGTCAATGAACTCCAGAAGAGTGTTCACTGTGTTCAGTCCCTGCTGGTTTTCAACAGCAGGAGGTCCAAGACATGCTTACTCTTTTATTTGTAGAAACATAACTAAGAAGACCTACTTCCACTATTCACTCAAGTCTGAAATATTTCCTCTATTTTCCCTCAAATGTTAGTATGTCCTCCTAGAACCACTCTTGTTTCATTGTTCTTGAGCTCCAGTCATATCCAGTATTTTCAGTACAATGCTTGCTTTTGCTCCTCCTGATTACCAGAGCCATTGTCCTCCAACTCCTACAGCTGATCCATTGGTAGTTTTGGTTGGCAGAGCCTGCAAATAGGCTGACATAAAAGATTCCTATTCCAGTGGCATGTTAAGCTGATATGCTAACTGACAGCTATTTAATCTGTAACACTAACTATAACAGTTCTAATGTGCTAGGAACACTGTGTTTAGTCAGATTGAACGAACATTAGCACAAGTCCCATGGCACTGGGGAACTCAGTCTGCTCCCTTGCTACTATACAATCGTTTGTTGTTGTTTAAAAAAGCTTAGACCTGAACAACACAAAGGCTTCCACAGAATAAGCTTAAAGCCTAACAGCCTACAGAAATTGTTCATAGCTCTGTGGTCTACTTTTAGTGTAGGACATATAGCTTTCTGTACTGCTAATGAAATCTGAAGTATCTGAACTATTCACATGAAGTCTTTTCTGCAAAGTACTCTTATCTAACATCAATTTATGCACACTATTTACATGTGAAAGGAAACCTCAAAGTTTCTTGAGTCAATGTGTGTGTCATCATGGTTAGATGTCATTTTTGATCTTGAAAACAGTATCTGTAGAGTTATTTTCCCTTACCTCTGGTCCATTGAGGTTTACACCACCTACAAATGTCACAACTTTTGAGATCTTTTTGGGACAAGATTCAGACAGTGTCTCATTGAAATCAGTGCAGAAAAGATGTCTGTACACAACAGCTTACATGAGAAGGACCAGACAGCAAACAACGAGATGGGGCAGAGGCTATACAAAAGGCTTCAGTGTGCATGTAGCTGTACAAATATAGAGACACTATATCTGTGTGTGTGTTTGCATTGAGCCTGTACAGCTATAAAGCTAAGCAAACAGAGCTTGAATTCCAGCACTGGACCACTGGGCTTTCCGCACTGCTTGACTTCTAACAGACTTCATTCTACTCAGTTTGGCTGGTGCTAACTAGCACCCTGCAAGACAATGCCCAGGCACAGGGATAGCATTTGCCAGGAATCATTCTCAATAAGCATCATCATCCTCGATGGTTTCTCCAAAACCGTCTCTGAAGGTTTTGCACCCTGACATGCTCCTCCAAACCTCCATGCCACACACTAGAGCATGCTGAACATTTTCTCTATTTCGTACTAGAAAAGCTTGCATGCTAAAAAGCTGCAATGTGACCCTCACATTATTTCAGACACTTTGTCCCCTTAAGGGAACACTCAAGGCCAAATATTATGTAGTGTACCGGCAGCCAATCTGTGCCATTTAGCCTAGAAAACAGCCCTTAGAACTATTCTATTTAATGACATCCATAGCAAACAAGACCTCCTGAGTTGAAGTTAGGGAACACTGAATGAGTGCAGTGTTGAGCCAGGAGAAAGAAGGAAGACTAAGACAAATGGCATATGTCCCATTTATTTGTCAGTAAGGTTAAAAAAAGGTATAGAACATATGAGAGACAAATGTTTGCTTCCCTTTGTGCCTTGGAGCACCAAAATATCTCAGTAGGATCAACTGAGCTTTTCTATAGACTTGTCACATCACAACAAAATGCTTAATCTCCAGAGAAATCACAAACAGGCAGCTAATGCTCAGTTGACTAGGTGAATATTCATGTTGATGAACAGAAGGGTAGTCACAGAGCCAGAACAAAGAACTTCCTCTGCAGTTCATACTGTTGAATGAAATTATACAAGTTCCCTCTTTCCATGTCAGAGGTAAAGCTTGTGTTCAAAAAGGGGAAAGAAAAAAAACAAACACTCCACAACCTTAAAACTAATTCCACAGAAGTTGGGATTCAGGTACTGTATTTAAATGGATCCAACTATAAAAACATCGGTGATGCCAACAACATGCATTATGAGACATGGAAATTCTTAGACAGGTTTAGTCTCAACCAGAGGATGCGAGCTGCATTATGCACCAACAATAGAAACATTGTGAATGGATAAAATTCTAGAAATTCTACATAAGAATGAAATCTCTACTGACTCAGGATATGTGTGTCAAGCAATACTACAGTGGTTGCACATATGGGTTGTAAAAGAAATGCATTTGTCCAATAGGAAGACAGCAGCCCATCAAGCTGAACTATCAAGACTGGAAGCCCAGCAAGGATTTAGCTAATTCCAGCCAACAAACATTGTGCTGGTAAAAATTGATGTAGACACAGTGTTAAAAAAATATGTTAGATGATGCCAAAATATGAAATACATCATAGGTATTTATATGTTCTTGAGGACAAATAGCATTAAATAACATTGTAGAAAACACTATAGTAACATATTGACTTAGAATATAATTCAGACTGTTCATAAATAAAGCTGCAACCAGTGTTCATGGAACTGCTAAATGCAACATGATGAGTTCCTCACGTAGTTAAGATAAGTAAAACTTTTGTACTGTACTTCCATCAATGCTGTAACCCAAAACTGCAGAGGTTAAAAAGTACTTATAGGAACAGCGACAGATAATAGTCAAAGACTCCATCATCAAGGCTAGAAAGTTTAAACTTCCATTCATACAATCTAGATGGTTCCAGTGTGTTGAAAATAGTTGGAAACATCAGGGCTTTATAAACTTTAGAAAAAAATAACAACAATGTAACACTGTTTTACCTGAAAAGAGTATATTTCCACTTGTTTCGGAACTAAGAAGATTTTTTTTTTTAATAGAGTCATAGGAAAATTCAGGTTGGAAGGGACATATTTAGTGTAAACTCCTGTTCAAAGCAGAGTTGCACAGAGCTTTAAAAAAAATGGTCTTGAAAACATGAGGAAAGAGACTGTATAGACTCTCAGTAGATCTACTTCTTGACTGTCATGATGTGGTGGTTTCACTTGGCTAGTGCTTGGGTAGCAGTCAAACAAGTCCAAGATCTAAAGGGGGGCAAGGAATATTTAAATTAATAAGTTAAATTGTCATTTGGATATACTAGCCGTTCACCCACTTCCCAACCCCGCAGGGGACAGAGGAGAGAATTGAAGGGATAAGGGTAAGGAGACTTGTAGGTTGAGATAAGAACAATTTAATAATTGAAATAAAATAAAACTTAAAATAATAATGATAATAATAGAATTAGAATATGCAAATGAGTGATACACAGTGCAGTTGCTCAGCACCTACCAACCAAGCCTGGCCAGTTTTTGGATAACTGGAGGAGCGACAATCCTGAAACCGAAGTCACAATCCCGGAAGAGCAAGAGCCCAAGTGAAAGCCAGAGAGAGCAAGAGACGGAAAGACCTCATTAATATATTGAACATGATGTTATATGATATGAAATATCTTATTGGTATATCCAAATGACAATTTAACTTATTAATTTATATATTCCTTGCCCCCCTTTAGATCTTGCACTTGTAGACTGACAAAACATGAAGTCTTTCAACTTCCAGTGACAAATGAAAACACTGGTATGTTATCAACGTTTTCTCATAACAAATCCCATGCTGAAACCAAAATACAACACTGCTGTAGCTACTAAAAAGAAACCTGGTTCCATCTCAGCTGAAAACCGGGACAGATGTTGAAAAAGTTTTGCCTTATAACCAATTGGAAACACTCTTTTTCTCATTCATGTCCATTGATTCTAGTTCTCCTGACATGCATCACTTTAAAACCTGCCTCTGTCTTCTCATAACATCCTTGTAGGTATTGGACATCTACTTTTAGGTGTCCTTAAACTTCTCTCTTTAGACTGAACAACTCTATTTCCTTCTGTCTCTCCTTACAGGGCTTTCATCCCCTGACCCTGTTGGCCTGTTCATCCCATAGGTCCCTCCAAATGACAGCCTACCTCTCAAGCCCATCAACTGCAATGCCCATATGGGTTTCATCTGCCAACTTGATGAGAGTACTCTCCATCATCTCCTTTCTCTGCCAGTGTGACAACTGGCATGCTGTTTAAGTATTTTGTAATAAATTATTGGAGGCTACAGAAACAGGTTCTACACAAGGTGCTTGGACCACCAAGTCCACTTGGTCTTGCAAAACCAAGCAACAAGATTCTTTCAAGATTGTCCAAAGGCAGGTTAGTCAGTTACCATGGAGGGGAAACAAAAAAAAAAAGTAGGTAACTTTATATTCAAGGGAAAAATAGTGTCCTAAATACTTTGCCCACAGCATTTTTGGTAAGCATTAAAATGTGATAAGGAAGGACAAAAACCAAAGAGCATTCTCTAAAATACACCAAGTAGGTGAAGTAGTCACTCCGTGGTAAAACACTTTTAAAAAGGGCAATGAGAAGCTCCTTCTACTTTGTTATGAAAATGAATACATAAGAGATACGGAAATGTGCCAGCTTAGTGTACCAGCTTGCAAGGTCAAACAGCCAGTAAGAAGGGAATTACAGGCCTAAACCTTAGACTGACTATCATAAGCTCCTGACTTAGCCAGAGGAGACTCAGGTATTTAACAGATTTGCAGTTAAATTAATTGAGAAAGTAGTGTAGAGGCTATTGGTGTAAGGTAGGATGTAAAATGGGAAAACTAATATGTACTCTAATTTCACTTTCCTTTAGGTTCTGTGAGTAGATTAGTGTAGCTTACACATAAATATATATTTAGCTATGGTGACAAATATTGCTTAACAGAGGAGTATTTCAGAGTTAACACAACCTATTTCCCAAATGGTAGGGATTATAAATAAAGAAGCGTTGGCTAAGCAATTCAGATACGCTAATATTGCAAGAAGAAGGGAACTACAAAAAAATGCTCATGGTCCCAGATCTTCCAAGGACAGACTGGTTATCTAATCAACGGAACCAGTAATCATTAATTGTAACCACTTAACTGATACTCTTGTTTTCTAGATCACACTGTTCTGCTATATAAATTCTCTGCCCTTACAGCTGATCAGTTATGTTGGCTCTCTTGACACCTAAAGTTTCTCTGTACATAATTAAAGGTGAGGTATGATAATAGACTTCAAATACATGAAAAGCTGACACAAAGAGGAAAGGAGCAGTTTGTTCTCTGTATCTTCCGTAGATTAGGCTGAGAAGTAATGGACTTAAATTACAGCAAAGTTAGGTATTGAGAAACAAATTCCAGTGCTAAGGATAGAGAGACCCTGGAAGATAATGGCATGGGAGATTGTAAAGACTCACTCACTGGAGGTTTTTTAGAACAAACATCAGTCAGAACGATATAAGCATAGCTGAGTTTGCATTAGAGCTGAGAGATGGAAGAAATGGCCTCTTGAGGTCCCTTCCAGGCCTGTGATTTGACTATTCAAAGTCTGATTCAAAGAGTAACAGTCTTATATGTGTTTCAAATGGAATTACATTTCATTCAGGTGTTTGTGAAATATTTAAATCAAACATGAAACCCATTAAAACCTGAAATCTGGAATGAATAAACTATATTAATCTCTCAAGTAATTTTTTGACCTCTTATATTTCTCCTTTTAGCTTATTCCTGCCATCATACTCCAGAAAACTACAACCCATTAACAAATACATAGATAGCTGGCAGCGACTCAAACTGATCCAGCTGTGTTCATGCTTGGCTTGCCTTTTCTTAAGCAGTTTCAACTCATTTTTTACCGGTCATTAAGCTCATTGACTAGTATTCAGACACCAGTAAGTGACAAGCTTAAAGTTAGTAAATCATACAGAAAGTCTGTGTACAGCTGAAATGTATTACCTGTTTATGGTAGCACTAGTTTTTTGTACAACAGTTGGCTCCATCTCTGAACAGTACGTGTACTGACACCCAGCATATTGCATCTGAAAGCTGGAATTTGAATAGATTGTGCCAAGTAATGAAATATTAGGAAACTGGACATTTCCTAAATAAAGATTCACCGCTACTTTCTTCCTGGCCCTGAGTAAGGCATAATCCTTTTCCTCCTGTTTCCATTTCTCAGCTAGTAAAATGCTTCATATTTTTCAAGACTCAGCTGTAGCAGTCATGATTGACTTCTCAGCTGAAGTCAGCAGCAGGGAGGCATGCTTCTTCCTCATCATTAGATAACACTGTAATCAATAGGAATCGTCTGCCCTCTTAACAATAGGGAGGCTTTTCTAAGAAAAATAATTAACCATCCATATCAAATTGAAAGGAAATGCATAAGCTCTTTCCAGGTCAGTTAAGCACAGTGGGTTCTTCACCTTCTACCAGAACATAAAGAAGCCCCTCTCCATCTATCCTTGCTATCCTGTAGATAACCTCCTGTTGTTCTAATGCATGTTTATTTAATTTAAAGTTTTAATACTGTAGCGGGTTTGCATGGCAAGGTTTTAGTAGCAGGGGGGGCATAGGAGTGGCGTCTGTGCGAAGCTGCCAGAAACTTCCCCCATGTCCGACACAGCCAATGTCAGCCAGCTCCAAGATGGACCTGCCCCTGGCCGAGGCCAAGCCCCTCAGTAACACCTCTGTGATAACATAGTTAAGAATTTTTTTTTTCTTAATTATGTTAATAATTAAGAAAAAAAGTGGCACAGAGCAGTGAGAGAGAAGAGTGAGAAGATGTGAGAGAAACAGTCCTGCAGACACCAAGGTCAGTGAAGAAGGAGGGGGAGGAGGTGCTTCAGGTGCCAGAGCAGAGATTCCCCTGCAGCCTGTGGTGAAGA
>NW_010318272.1:4563-5411 GCF_000700745.2 Antrostomus carolinensis | reverse complement strand
CATGGGAAGGACTCGAGTTGGAGAAGTTTGTGGAGGACTGTCTCCTATGGGAGGGACCCCACGCTGGTGCAGGGGAAGGAGTCCTCCCCCTAAGGAGGAAAAAGTGGCAGAAACACGTGTGATGAACTGACCTCAAGCCCCCGTCCCCTGTCCCCCTGTGCTACTGGTGGGGAGGTGGTGGAAATTGGGAGAGAAGTGAAGCCTGGGAAGAAGGGAGGGGGGGGGGGGGGGTTTTAAGATTTGACTTTATTTCTCATTATCTTCTTGTCTGATTGATAATAAATTTTTTTTTTTTTTTTTTTTTTTCCCCAAGTCAAGTCTGTTTTGCCCATGCCAGTAACTGGTGAGTGATCTCTCTCTGTCCTTGTCTTGACCCACAAGCCTTTCCTTATATTTTTCTCCCCCTGCCCAGTTGAGGAGGGGGAGTGATAGAGTGGGCTTTGGTGGGCATCTGGCATCCAGCCAGCGTCAACCCACCACAAATACATTTCACTAAAAAAGATTGCCACCAAAGGAGGAGCAATAAGACAACTCTTTAAAAACTTAAATAGAAAAGAATTTTCAACTTGTTAATAATGAAAAATAATCACCTAGATTTAAGGTATTATGAAGCAAATCCTGTCATATTGAAGACAGATATTTAGTATCACACTTCATGCTATAGAATTTCCAGAACTCACATATTATTGATCCTGTTTTTGAACAGCAGAATACGTCAGGGAGACCTCCATTAACACCAGTGAACTTGCACCTCTGTTATAGTCAGCAAATGTATATTAGAAGAAAATCAGAAAATTCACAATAAGGGACAACACAATTAGTTACACAAAGAATTGTGATAAAGATGT
>NW_010318272.1:0-4539 GCF_000700745.2 Antrostomus carolinensis | reverse complement strand
CAGGAATGTGAGCACTCCAACTAACTTCAGTTAAACTCTTCAGAGGTATCAAGATTCAGAGTATTGTATTAATTCAAATCTAAATCAGAAAAGTAGGTTAAGACAAAATGAAATATCATATTTGAAGAAAACATTTGAAAGAAACAGATTAGATGAGACCAGCCAGAAAATCCCTTATTTGCCAGTGCTACTATCTGTTATAGGAAAAATATATTACTGAAATACCGTGAAGAAAGTAGCAATGTAGAGAATAAGAAAAAATAGGATCTCCCAAAAAGAGAGAGAAACAGCATTTTAGAAAGGAGAAGAGATCTGAAATATTTTAAAGTTAATGAGTCTTCACTGGAAAGTGAAAAATATGTTTTTCCTAGAAGGTGTTCACCATTAGGACTTCTGGATTCTGTTTAGCATTATGCAAATAAGTCTTTTCAATTAATCTACTAGGGTTAGATTCAGACCAAAATTTTTTAAAATATATTTTTAAAAAAGTTTAGCCAATAGTCTAGTGTAGAGTAGATTCCCTCTTTCGTAAGCAGACATAAATCAATACTTCCAGAGAGTAGTACAACCCCCTTCCTCAAACTCCTTTCTTAAACACCTCTAAAAATCAATTTGTCCCATCTTAGGTCTTTCCACTGACTACTGAGGAAGTCTAGAAAATTGGCTTAACCAAGGTACCTATACTACTACTAAAGGAGAGCTTTACCTAAAAGTCTTTCTATAGACACAGCCTAGCAAGGTTCCACATCTATAGCATGTGATGGATTTCCAGGTAATTAATAAATATGCTAAATCTCTGAGGTAAAAGAAAATTTGGATTTCTATCAGCAACAGTATTCTGGACTGGAATTCATGACTGTCTCATTGTAGTGAGGTTTACTAATTGTGCTGGTACACCCTCGCAAAGGCAATGTGCAAACTAGTAGGCATGCTCCAGTAATTTAACATGAAAGAAATTATGAACTTAAATTAGTTCTACAGTACTTCAAAGAATTAAAGATATTACAAAACAGGAAAACATAATCTCTTCCAAGTAGTGCCATGATATGTATTCTTGTGGTATGAAGCCCCTCCTTGTTGAAAGACTTGCCACACCATGTGCACAGTAATATTTTTATTTGCTTTTGGGGACAACTGAAAAGTGTGACTTTAAGTTTCCTTGTATTAAAAGTCTATAAAAACCTGTTCTTTACTTGAAGTCTATAAAAAACCAAACAACTCCTTATGTTCCCTTTTTTTTTTGTGCTGCTTTTTGGCTTTTTATTTTGCTGCGCACAAAGTCACCACTGGAATCCAGTGACAAACCTTGATTAACTGTGCTTAATCTTTTTCTATAGAAAACATAAACTAAGAAAATGTTCTAAAACAAGATAATAAAATATTATCATTCCATCACTCTCATTTTATTAAATATGCTCATCTTATTTGCGAAGTTAGTCTATCCAGTTTGGTGTCTTTGTGACAAGACAGGATGCATAAGGAAAAACTGTTTTTGAAACCTGTGTTTACTTACATATTCTATCTACAGCGGTAACCTTACTGACAGATGTTTGTCACTGACCATTCTGTTGTGGTACAGTATAATTTGTACTCCTTTTCTCTTTGTTACTGGAAATTAAATGGGAAAATAGATAACAGTACAAAAACCTGTAACTTTTTATTTTTTTACTACTATTCATCTCTAAGTCAGTTCCAAATGCAGGAATTCTGCCCAATATCTGTGAAGCCCTTTGTGACTCTACTTCTTGTTTCACAGACAAAACCAGAAATACTTGATGAATTCAAAAAGCGGTAAATTCATACTGATAAAATAAATATTCTCTCACTCTGTTTGTAACAGGGCTTTAATTTTCGTTAGTGTCACAGAATGCTGTTGAAAGTTGTAGTTAAGCAAGTTTTAGAGAGTAGTTAGATGTTTATATGTGTAGCAGAAAAAAAAAAATCTTATATCAGATTATTTACAAACAACAAGAGGATTTTTTGAAGGGACATCAAAATTTGCTTTTCAAGCCTTAAGCAAATCACGAACTTAAGGAACAGGGATAAGCCATTTAATGAAGCATTTTTCCCATGGTGTGCTTCCCATATCTTCCTGTGGGAAGCTTGCTGCTAGCCCTCAGGCTCTGAATGGTGGACTTAGATAACCTGATCTAGCATGATGATTCCTGTGCTCTTATGTAAAACTCAGGGAGGGTGCCCATTAGTGGTCTCTACCATTATCTACCGTGCTTGCTTTCCTAGGAAAATGACAGTTGTGCTGGGATGAGGAGAGAGCATTGAAAGCATGGAGCTGAAGTAGTCTTCTTTTATAGTCTATGGGATAGGATGAAAAGGAGAAAAACAATTCAAGGGACACCTTACAATGGAACAAATAGCCATACTCTTTTTTTTCACTCCCAATAGGTAAGAAAACCCCTTAGTATCTGCAGGGAGTTGACCTTGGCTAGACACCAGAAGCCCACCAAGCCACTCTATTAGTCCTCTTCCCTAACTGGACAAGGGAGAAGAAAATATGACAAAAGTCTCATGGGTTGAGTTAAGGACAGGGAGATCACTATAATGGGCAAAACAGACTCGACTTAGGAAAAGAAAAGTAATTTAATTTATTGTGGATTAACAATAGGGTAGGATAATGAGAAATAAGAACAGATCTAAAAACACCTTTCCCCCTTCTGTCCCTTCTTCCCAGGCTCAACTTTAGTCCCAATTTCTCTATACATCCTCTACCCAGCAGCACAGGAAAATAGTCCTTCATTAACTTCTCCAACGTGAGTCCTTCCCATGGGCTGCAGTTCTTCATGAACTGTTCCAGCATGGGCCCTTTCTATGGGGTGCAGTGCTTCAGGAACAGACTGCTCCAGCATGGATCCACCATGGGGTCACAAGTCCTGCCAGTAAACCTGCTCCAGCTTGGGCTCCTCTATCCATGGTGCCACAGGAGCTCTCCTGCCAGGAACCTGCTCCAACCTGGGCTTCCCATGGGGACACAGCCTCCTTCAGGCACTCAACTGCTCTGATGTGGGTTCCTCCACAGGCTGCAGGTGGATAACTACTCTATCATAGACCTCCATGGGCTGCAGGGGGACAACCTGTTTCTCCAGCTTTTTTTTCCCCTTCCTAAGTATGTTATTACAGAGGCACTACCACTGTTGCTGATGGGCTCAGCCTTGGGCAGCGGCTGGTCTGGCTGGGAGCCAGCTTGCATTGGCTCTGTTGGACACATGGGAAACTTCTGGCTGCTGTAGCCCCCTGCTACTAAAACCTTGCCATGTAAAGTCAATACAGTATCTCAGGTACCCCCAGATATTTTCATGTCTTCATCCTTTCCTATTAAAACCATGTTGTTTGAACTGCCATGTAGCCTACTCAACTGTTACACCTTGCCTGTTGCACAAGTATTTCAAAAGCTTCATTTGATACCATTTCATCCTGATATGCTGGAAACAACTTTCCAATCTACTTTTTCTCCATCTATGTGGTATTAATTCAGGAATTCACTGGAAATATAGGCCCAAAGTGTTAGTCTTACTAGCATAAACATTTTTCTTAGATGTATAAAATCTGAGGTTAAAAAATGTGCAAAGAAATACACATCTTTAAAATGAAAAAGTGATATGAATGTTACTTTTGTCCATTTGCTTGTAAGATAAGGAACAGAGTAACAATATTTTCTTCTTTTTTTAATAGTTAGATTTGTATAGATTATTCCTAATCACGTATTTATCTCACAAAATTAGCAAATAAGTTTAGCAATCAGATAGCTAAAGAAATCAGTGCATGCCTCTAGCTTCATAAGGCGTTATGAATAAGGACAAGACAAAATCTTTGAACTTGCTTAAATTGCAGTAAAAAGGAGCCTGCAAGAAAGGAATATCACAACCCCTGATCTCCCAATGACAGAGAGGCCAAATGAACAACAGAACTGCTGATTGATAGGGTGATAACTTGAATAATTATGGTAGTAACTGTCAAGATCTTGTGCATGTTTTGTTAAATAAACTTTTACCTCAGCAGATTAACTCTCACCTGGCCTCTTGAAACTGGAGGGATCATACCAAAAGTTCTCATTAGATAAAACAGAAAGAAATGGAGAACTTCAAGTGTATTTATGGAAATTATCAGGAACCACAGTAGTGATATAAAAGAAAACAGAATATTACCTTCCTGCAGCCCTTAATTTCTTCCTGCAACCAGATCTGGTTGCCTATTTGGTTTCTGGTTTTTGGACATTTCCTGTACTCTGTGGAAAGTCACATTACCAATTCTTATTTTCTGAATTCTTCCATTTCAAAAAGAACGATAACTTCTCATGCCTAAATAAGTTTACCCATGGTTTGAAGACTACTCTAGGTTATCTTGTCTTGACTGCTTGCACAGTTCCCAAAATAAGTTTAACACATGATCTGAATCATGTATTTCTTTGAGACTTTTCTTGGTCTTTAGGAGCTTTGGAAGGAAGAGTTTTCATATGGAGTGCCTAGAGCTGTGATTGCAGTTATAGAGCTTGTGACCTGGACATGCTGGAGAGCTGGGCAGGGA
>NW_010318271.1:406390-429083 GCF_000700745.2 Antrostomus carolinensis | reverse complement strand
GTGAACTGTCACTTAGGGCAAGTCAAATGTTTGTTTGGGATTTTAATTGGCTGATGGAGGGCTGCAAAAATATTCCTGGTGTGTTGGGATGGTCCGGTATTGGTGTGAATGGTAAAGCTTCTCCCTCCCGCCCCCCCGACCCTCCTTCCTTCCCCCTCCCCGGCTCGTGGAGTTTGTGTTTGCATTGCCAGAATGTTACTTTATCTGTCTCCGGAGATTGTTAGCAAATGGCTAGTGTTTGACATTTTGTGGAAAAGAGATGTTTAAATGGATAATAATCCCTTGGTTGTAATTCCCATTTTTGAAGTAATTGAACAAATTCTTCATCTCTTGTTGACTGTACATATTTTTCTGGTGTTAATAGGCTGGCAAAAAATATTGCTTGTCTAACTTATTACAAACAATATTTGCTGAGCAAATACTGCCTGCCTTGTCTGAGCTAAGTTAAGCAGAGCAGGAAATTTAATATTTTCAGAGGGGCATTGACAAACTAAGACTTTGGCTTTTGATTTTTGTTTTGTTTGTGTACGAGGGGAAGAAGTGAGTTGTCGAGAGAAAGCACCTACCAAGTCGCTTGACGAGTGTAATAACTTGAATTCCCAGTAGATATGAGCCATCCTGCTGCCTTCACCCACTTCCTTTGACACACCGTGGTAAAAACGTGGGCAAAGTTTTGGGTGCTCTCCCTGCTTCAGATTTCCGTGCACTGGTGTATCTATTAACCCATGTTACTGTGACGAAGGGTTCTGTGCAGGCTAATGAATAATCTCAGATTTCCCTGGGATCTCGAACATCTTTGGCTCAGACTTTGAGATCCCATTTTGTTTGTGAGCTTTGCTTCTTCTCAGCCCACCCCTCCTGCCACGCAGGCCTCTGGTGACATCATGGATATCATGAGGTATTTTGCTCACAGAACCAACTTCTCAAAGTCCTGGAGATGGTCCCTGTGTTCCCACAGAGGTGTCCGTGGTGGCTTTGGCCATCTGCCCTGGTGTCAGGGTGATGAAGCTGTTGCTTGGGGAGCCTGGGCTTCTGCTCAGGAGGGACCTTCAGCCCAGCAGTTCCTGAGCAGCACTGGGTCTGTAGGTGGGAAGATGCTTTGTGTTAGCTTGGCCGTGGCTCTTCTTTAGCCTCTCCTGGCATTGTTGGTGGGGTGTTGTTCTAACAGGAAAGCAAATGACTTTGTCTATGCAGAACTGATAATGAGCGAGTGATCCACTTTCCTGTGCTTCTAAAACAAACCATAGACCTGTCTGTATCTTCTTTTTTTCTTGGGCATGCTCTTGGTTGAATATGCATCAGCAGATAGGTCCAATTAAACCCCTGAGTCTCTACTGAGCTGTCAGTGAAGAAAGTAAAATTCATCTTCCTGCAGAAATTTTCTATCATGATGAGCACATTATCAGGAAATAGAATTCAAATGATAGTGCAGTCCCTCCAGGGCTGACGGGGAAAACTCTGGGCTTTTCAAATGGGATAAGCCTTGTTATCAAATTAACCAAACCGTAACCTTGATAATACAGCGCACGAGGACAGAAGGTGACCTTAAACTTCTGCCACCCCAAAGTACATCTGTCTGTGGAAGCACTTCTGTTTTTTCTTAAAAAAACCCAAACAAACAAACAAAAAAAAACAAACAACAAAAAACCCACATACAAGTCTCTACAAAACTCTCCCCTTTCAAACTCTTGCAAAACACTTCAGTACCACCTGAAATTAATTAATTTCTACTGTATTTACCAGCATGTGTGCCTTATCAGCTGGGATGGTCGTTGGCACCTCAGAGGGAATAGTGTGAATAGAATTCACCTGTTTCTTTCAGGTGCTGAACTAGGAGGGACGTGTTTTTGAGCTTCTTGGAGAGCCTTAATGATCATTTGCATTTTGTAAATCCCAGTCACACTAGCAAGGAGAAAATACTCTGTATTGCGTGCATTTTTCCATGCTGCCTTTGACCACGGGTGATGCCTGGCAGGTTTGATGCAGCAGCAAGGGAAGGGCATTATTAAGGCAAAACTACTTTACAGCAGTATGTTTAGTAAATGACTGAAGGGGCAAGGTCATTTCGTGTGGTGTGGACTGCTGAACTGATTCTCTGCTGAACTGGACTGCAACAGGTGGTTTTCTTCTGCTTTGGAAGAGATTTTTGCCTTTCAGTGTATATTTGTTTTTTGAGTACTTAAAATCTGCTGTGATATTATTTTGAAAAGAAATAAGAATTGAAACCTTCCATGTTCATGAGGGGGCAGAAAGAATAAAAGTCAGTATGCAGCCTAGAACAACACTGAACTGAGAAAGTCTGTTTTATTTAATTTCTAATCCTAAAAGGAGCTTTTGTTGCATATGTGGTAGTTTGTTGTGATCTGTTCTTGTGTTCTTTGAGGAGTGTTTGTCACTTGATGTTACAGTGAGCTGTGATTACGCTTAATAGGCTGAGCTTTGGGTTTCCCCTGGAAATTCAACTTCTCAATGGTTAGGCAGAACTTAATGGTGGAAACATTTGGGAGAGGTAAGGTGGTTTTTTTTGTTTGTTTTTCTTTTTATCTCAAAATATTGTGAATTCCCCTTCCCCACTGAGGAAAATTCTCACCACTGGTGTTCCTGTAAATAAAGGCTGCTATATATATATATATTCTTCTTTTGTGTTGACCTGGGGGTGTAAGCACTCAAGATTAATACTGAGGGATGGCTTTATGAAGTCTCCTTTAGCTCTTTGGTGTAAAATTTAAGCATTCTGGATTTTGATTTAATTTACGTGGCAGTGTTTCCTTTGACAGTTGTCATCTGAAAATACTGTGTCATGTTTTTGTGATACTTGTGACTTAAGGATCCCCTATCCTACCATCTTTCACATAAAGACAGATTGGATTATATATTTATTTAGAAAAAAAAAAAAATTAAGAGGAAGGGAGGAAAGCCCACAGAGAAACCAGCAGCAGCCTATTTCTGTGCATAAGAAGTTGAAACTTCCCCTTTCCCTTCCTTCCCCTGAATTATTCTTGTATAAATCTGTCTCCAACACAGGTTACGTGCTGTTAATGTGTGTGTCATGGTGGGTTTTTTTAATACCCAGCCACTGAACACAACTTTGGAGTTAACAACCTGGAGACATAGTTTGCCCTGACCCGCTGGCTTGGTCAGCGAGACAGGCGGCTACTGGAAAGCCATCAGAAGATGGTGCTGCCCAGGAGATGGTTCCCGTGCCAGGGGTCAGAAAAGCTGGCGGGCTGAGAAACAGGGGGTTTCTCTCCGTCTTCTGAAATGAATGGTATGTATGTGAGCATGTGTGTATATTCATTACGTTCAGATGAAGCTGCTAATTATTCTTGAAGGTGATTGGTGAATCAGAGCGAGAGAATCTAAATGAGTGAGTCGGTAGTTGAGGGCTCTCTCTGATCATAGCTGTTCCTTTCAAGTATGAAAAACAGCGCTAAAAGGGAACTTCATCAGAATGTTAATGAATGCGATCTTTGAGAGCAATTGTTCTCCCAAAGTAGTTGTAGAGACAAGGGGTTGTGTTTTTCTTTTTGTCTGTTGTTTATCATTTTTACAGATTCCAGCAAAGCTTTGGAACGCTGTATGGAAATTTTAACTTTCCTGGTGTGTGTGTGTATGGGTTTTTTAGGAATGTTTAACCTATTTATAGAAACTTGCAGAGAATCCACTGGCAAATGTGCGTGGAGCGATGTGTTGCTCAGGAGTAGATCCCTGAGCTCCAAAGAGGCAGACCTTGACTTCGGGCATGTCGTGTTGAAGTGGCAGTGCTGCCCTTACAAGCCGAATTGGGGCCCAGCTGCGTCTGGTCGCAGACCCTAAGGAGATTAACGCTTTGCCCACTCTTACTTTTGTTTGTATCCAGAGGTCTGGCAGTGCTAAATCGCAGTCCCTTCTCTGCTGTTTGCACTTGAGAGTAGCAGGGTTTAGAAAGCCTAATGGTGATAGTAGACTTTTGGACAGAATCCATAAGTTCTTCAGCTGTTATCTTGATAAGGCTGTTCTCACATGTGTGTTGTACACTATGCTGTTACTGTTGCTCTGATCTCTCATTGATAAGAAAACCAGTGTATTTAACTGGTGCTTCCTGTTCCAAAGGTTTTGTGCTAGTTCCACTGACCTAGCTATGTAACTTCTCATTTATCATCTTATCTCTGTCTATGTACTTCGCAGTTTAGTTTTTTCCATAGTTCGTCTCATGTTTTCAAACAAATTTCTAGATTTTTAAGTGTTTTCCCTTCTACGTAATTGCCAAGCAATGGTGTATCAAGTTAGCGTGTCTGATGGCCAGTTATTCCTTAAAAAGAGTGCTTTCAACCTCAGGAAAGCTAATGATTTTTTGGGTGGTGCTCTAAATGCCTTTTGGTTTTCCGGAAGGTTTGTTAGTCTCCATTGATTTGTTCTCCTAGCTGTTGATCTTTTTGCATCTTGTCTGAAGCGGGTATTTCAGGTATTTTCATTGTTGTTAATGAATAAGAGGTGGTTAAGGCAGAGCTAAAACAGAGGGGTGAGCTCTGGGAAGCCTGAAGTATCTGCTCAGTCAGGCCAGGAGCCGATGGGAGCTGGGTTCCCTGCAAAGCACAGTCGAGTGGTGGGCAGCAATGAGGAAGGATCCAGTTCTTTTGTTGGAGCTGGAGTTCTTTAACTCATCAGTAAAACCTGCCAGGATCAACGGGTGTATTGTGCACAGGAGAGCGAGCTGCACAACAGGAGTGACTGTGTGCGTGGCACGTACAGCCCCGGCTGGGACGATGCCCCCAGCCTGGGTCAGGCACCATTAGTGCATTTAACGTGGCTGCGATGGCATCTGAGGAAGGAAACGGCTGGCTTATCCCAAGTGAGTTCAAGGGTCACCCTCCTCCCACCCTGAGGTCCCATTTTTAGTTCAAACTGCATTGGACCCTGTCTGTTTGGGTTTTTTGAAACACCTCTTCATATCTTACCAGTTTTTCCAAAATAGTTTGCTGTAGCATAACTGCACAACCTTTCTTCTGCAGTCTGAAACCTGGGGTAAAACATGAGATGAAACTTGCTGAAATGTCATTTGGACCAACCACCACAGAGAAGATAAATTATAATTCATTTAAAAAACCAGAATATATTATATTTAAGAAATTATAAGGTATGCTGTATGGTACAGATAAGATTTTTTTAAAATAAAAAGTCTATAATAAAATTAGTGTTGCACTTCACCCAAATAATAGATTATATTGGATCCAAATTAATGTTTACTTGCAGTAGTGCCTTTGACTTCTTGACTGGTAGGAACTGAAAACTTTACTGTCCTCTCAGTATGCTAACAAGATACACTTTTTATCGTTTATCTCGCTTATTTCACAGAATGAGCCTGACTGTCACAGTGATACTTTCCAACAGCAAACAGGGGAGTCGTGTGGGAGGAGATCAGCCTGCCCCATTTCACTTTGTTTCTTTGATAGATTCCTGCTCACTCTGCAGAAGGGCTGATGTATCACACAACTGTACCTCTTTAAAAATTCATATAGGTACAGAGAGACAGTGCCCAGGCTGGAGACAATTATGCTGATATGAAGGTTTTGGGTCGTTTTTTTCCTCTTGGTATCCTCCTGCTTTCTGTTTCTTGGTATGAGGTTTGAATTCTCCAGGCACAGCCCCTGCAGGCTGCTCCCCCTGCATCAGGCTGAACTAGACCTGGTGGGCTTTGCATGCATATAGATCGTAAACCGTGTGCACCTTGGCTGAGGAAAGTGCTACTGGAAAGTGCTTATTGCTTCAGCTTCTCCAGCTTCTGGTCTTTGTCCTGTGGTACAGGTTGTGCGGAACATAGTGTAGTTTATCTGTGGAGCTGCAGGCAGTACTTGAGAGCGAACAGTATCAGCAGAACTGAAACACTGTGTTCTGCTTGATGCGATATTTTTTTAAAATAAAGATTTGAAATATGGTACGCAGGGCGTGCATCTTCGTATCACTTGTATGTGAACATCCAGCTGTAAGTGAGAACAATTTCCAATTCACTGCACTTTAATGCCTCCGGTTTATCATGGTAAAGGTATAAAAGAGTTTTATGTAGGTGAAGTGGCTCTTACTGTTTAAATATCTCCTGGCTCCGCGGTGTTCAGCACAGCGGGGGCTGTGACCACTCCAGCCGTGCTCCTCACACAGAGAAGAGCACTGGAGCACTGTTTAACTGGTCCTGCTTCATCTCTTTGAAAAACAGTCTCTTTTCCAAAACTAATGAACTATTAAGAATACTGTTCAGATGCTGAAAAGAGAAACAGTCTTTATGTTATTAATCCAAAATGTTTAAAATGGAGGAGAGGGTTAAACAGCTGCAGAGCTGCCTAGGCAAAACCTGTGTGTAGTTGTTGGTCCAGTTCCTCTGGTGCAAGTGATTGTGAAAGCTGGGCAGGTACAGACGGCACCGGCTGCAGAGCTCTCCCACCCTGTGCCCAGTCAGGCCAGCAGCTGTGTCAAGCCCTAATGACGGGCAAATAAGTGCACGTCCATTTTTGTAGCTTAATTGATTTGTACTGAGCGACTGGATCCGAAGTTCAGAAATACCTGGTGAAGAGGAGCGCAGGGACAGCTGTGTACATAGTGCTTGCGTGATCCAAGGTGAATGGGGAGCGTTCCCTTTGTAGCTCTGTCTTGCTTCAAGCCAAAAAGGGACTAAACTTGAACAAAAGTTGCATCTGCAAGGTCAGTGGTTGGCATGGATAAGGGGATTGAAGCGATCAAAATGATTTCCCTGCACTACTGGCTGCAAAACATGGGCTTACGGCACCATTCCTGTCTCTGCCTTTGTGCTCAGAGCAAAGCTTTTTTAATCTTGTGCGGGCTATCTATAGTTGTGCCGCACAAACATGGCAATTTGAAGTCAAATGTTTTATTTTGGGGACTGCCAGGCACTGTTGGCTGCACTTGGGTTCCTCTCCTCTGTCCAAAGCCTGCCTTGCTCTCTTCTGAACAGGCTGTGATAGAGAGACATTCAGAATGAATATATATAGATATGTATATGTGTCTCTGTCTGTGTGTGTATATATATATATGGTACACTTGTGCTTGTAGTCTAAACGTGAAGTTTATAGTGTTTGTGGCTGGATATCATTGCATTATTTTCCTCTCCAACAGATGTTCTTTCCAGCTTTATAAAAATATGACTATAATTGTTTGGTGGGGTGGTTTTTTTCCCAATTTTAAATATAGATTGATTTACTCTGATGCTAGCATATCCCTGATCTAACCTGTATTTAGTGAGGAGTTGCTTAGGTTGGGAGGAAGCGTGCAGCCCAGGTAGGGAAACCAGTGATAATTTAGGGCTTGTGGCTATTCAGCGGGCTGTGGCATGCTGACAGAGGATACCAAGGTCACTTCTTTAACCCCTCCTCTTGGTTAGTGAGGCTGTAGTTTCTTTGCTGGTAGCTCTTATTTCTACAGAAGAGCTAAAACCCCAAAGAATTCTAGGGGAAGAAATGTCTTGTTGAACCTTACAATGACATCAAGTGCATTGGCTAATAAATGTGTTATTGCTGTTGATTTTTTGGTGGCTCATAAATGTCTTGCACTGCTGTCAGAAGATGTGCAGCCTCTTTATTCCACTTAGCCTGAGCATGTACTTGCACTTGGGGGGAACGAGACTCAAGATAGTATGCAGCTAAGAGATGTTTATGGAATCAGTCAAACTTGATAAAAAATAATTATGGTGTTTTGACAGCTTGTTAATAACTCACAACCATTGGAAGAAATGGAATTACAGTGTTCTTGGTCCTTGATGGAACCTTGGCATTTCTTTCAGATTGTAAAATGGAAGAAAAAATGTGAAAGACATTAAAATAGTTGGACGTGGTGCCTGGGAAAAATGATGGGCTGCTTAATTGAAAAAATGCTTCGTTCCGGTTGAAGTTCATTGCAGTTCAGTTCTGCCCCCTTCCATGTATCTGCAATGGAGAAAGACTGGGGCCAATTCCCCCAAAATCTGTCTGGGAGAGGGTTTTGGGTGTCACTGAGTTCCTCACCTTATCTGTGAATAAAGTGGAAGGAAATCCCAGCAAGCATTAGACATGAGAGAAAAGTCTTGTCACCTGTAATGACTAAAATCCCCTGAAGTGTTGCCAGCGTGTACTTTAGGAATCATATAATTATATGATTATTGAAAGAGACATAAAAGACCTCATGGCAAAAATCTTAGAAAGGGGGAGGGAGGGAATCCTTATGCAAATGAAGATACACAGAATTTGCTGTCTCTCTTTTTTTTTTTTTTTTTCCCTTAGTTATTTTTCAGTCCAAAGCTCAGTAAGTGCTTTTATGGGGATTACTTAATAAAACTGGGGCATGTAAAGGAGGGAAAAATTGTTTATGCCGCGTCACAAGGCTGGCTTACAATCCTATGGACTTGGAGTAAAAATGGATTTTTAAAAGTAAAACTGTGAAGTGGGTTTTCTGCTAACAGAAAATAGCTATTTGTTGTAATGTTATCCTACAATAAAAGTGTTTTGTGGTCTGGCGGTTAGCAGAGGGGTCCGGAAGTTGAGATAACGGGGTTTTCTTTCTGACTCTGCCACAAGTTTCCTCTCTGAGCTCCAGGCAAGTCCTTTCATCACTGCCTGTGTCACCTCGGCCGCTGGTGCCATTGCTTGGGTACCCGATGGGAGCCTGGATTTGCCACTCAGGGAAACTTGTGTCACCCCCCTTACTCAAGGGAACCATCTCTTGTCTTTCAGCCCTGGTGTGTGTAATTTGAAATGCAGGCTATGTTTGTGCAGGGGGTGATGGGAGAGCCTTGGATGAAAGTGCTGCTCATGCCATCCATGCTTGGGAGCCACGGCAGTGTTCCCTGGTTTGCTGTGTTAGGGTGTGGGGATGTGCTTGTCTGTGGCTGGATGCTCCCAGGGATGGCTTTGCATGGATGTGAGCACAGCACGCTGTAGTGCTGCTCGTGGCCACTTGTTGGATGTTATAATGGGGAGCAAGTATATGCATCAATGTCTTCTGGCCTCGTTTGTCACTTTGGTAGCTTGCAGCCGAAGTTTAAATCTTCCTGTGTAAACCACTGGTGAAATGTTTCCCCTCTGCCCCAGCTCAGGTTCGTCTATGGTATGTAAGTGTCTTTCACGTGGGGTGTACTGACCAGTGCCATGCCCCACTGAGTGTGCTGTGCTCTGGGTACAAGTGTACATTTATATTAGATTTTCCTGAGCTTTAGTTCTGTATCCCCTCTTAGAGTTAAAATACAGGCCTTGACTTAGGGCTTCCGAAGTTCTCCTAGGATTTGTCAGTCCTTACTGATGCTCTGGGTTTATAATCTTGCTTCTCACAGAAGCACTCCTTCATACGTTTACTAGAAAACTCTCTTGATGCAGAACGGACTCGTATCTCAAGAGAGGTTTTGTTGCAAGATAGGCAAAAACCTCCTTCCTTTTTTCTCAGATTTGACTAAAGCACTTGGTGCATTTAAAAAAAACACCTAAAAAAGCCCTCACTGTACTGCTGTTAGGATCAAGTTACCGAGTGTTTTGCAAGATCTCTCCAGGAAAAAAGAACACCACTTACTTTGGTATTCCAGTTTGAAGCTAAATAGTACCAAGTTGTGATGTGAGTTTGCTAATGTGATTTTTAGCTGAAAATGACAATGGTTTTCCAACCAGATGGATTCTATAACTCGCTTGCTAGCAGCTCATCCATCAAACTCTGCAGATGTCTGTATGTTCATTATAATGTGCACATGGTAATGTTGTTGATTACATCAAACAAACTGATAACCCTATTCAAACCCTATTAACAGCCTCCCCGGTGTGCTTGGTGGTGAGGGGAGCGGGTGCGGGATTTTTGTTTGCAGACTAGCCCTGCAGGTACTAGATGGGAGTTTGAAATTGAGCTGCCTTCTCAGATCCTTTCCATTGCTGTGGAGATGGCTGCATCTGTGGGGTCGACATAACTGTGTAGAAGGAACCATTTTGAGACGACATCGATACAGGCGCTGACACTTCCGATGCTGTTTGTGTTGGGAAGAGGGTTAATGAGACAGAAATGAGAGCCCCTGGGCTGCACATGGTCTGTAACTTGATTTCATGCAGCTCATGATTTTTCTTCCACATCATTGGATGACACTAAGTCACATAAGGTATGTGACTTGGAAATTAAAATTTTATCTGCATCTAGGCAAAAGTGCTTGCAGGGCTTGATCAGAAAAAGGTTCCCATGATCATTATGAAGTAATCTGTACAAGTTTTAGGCTTTTTGGAAGAAAATATGATCTTTTTAGCAGCTGTTGGATAGGAGGTTGTCTAGAGCCTTATGTTAACATCAGACTCGATTGCCTCAGTTAGAAAATGAGCTTGTGTTTTGGCAGGTGTAGGACCTACCATTTCCAAAACAGAGGTTATGAACTGCTGTAGCAGGGGCCTGTGTAAACTAATGTAAACTCCCAGGTGATACCTCAAATAAATAACTAATGTAGTTTGGTTTTTGGTAGGTTCCCAAGAATTATTTCTGCAGTCTTTTTTTAAAAAACAAAAACAAAACCCAAATTGTTTACACAAGCTGTTTCCAGACAGAGCATCTTTGGTTTCTTAGCTTCAGCCATGTAGTGTCCTGAGAAATACATTAATGGCTTGTGGAGTCTCTGAGCATGTTGCCTGGTTTTCCTCCACCCAGGAGGAGCTCAGGGCTGTCATCTCTTGGCTTATGAAGTACCCAGTCTCTAGACACATACTGCTCTTGTGCTGCAGCTTTGAGGGAAGCCGTGCTACTGGATTTTAAGATATTAAAATTATTTATCTTGATTACTGAACTCTGTTGTGTTGCTCAGATGAAGGCACATGTGGGTTTCCAGGGAAGGGTGTTGAAGCCTGACGGGAGTGAGACCCTCGCTGGCTTCCTGATCAGTGCTTCCTGGTCAAAATATATCAGTGGATTTTCTTTACCACTGCCAAAATAAATGCTGCAGACAATCCAGGGCCAGGAATGTCATCATCATCAGGTTACTGAGTTTCTGCCTGAAGGTCAGCTGGCTGTGACTGTTACTAAATAGCTGTTTGTTGGTCTGCACTCATACACCGTGTCTGGTTGCGTGTCTTCAGTGTAGTGCTTGGCATAAAGCTCTGTGGCTCAAATGGGTACGTTTTATGATACTTCTCTGTAACTTTGTTTGTAAGGTCGGTACAACCTGTAAGGATGTTAATTTGACCTCAAAAGGGACAGGATGTAAATTGCTGGTGTTTATATCTGTGTTAAGTACAATGTACTATTCATCTAAAATCAGATTATTTGGTCTATTTAGTGGTTCAGGTGTATTGCCAGAGAGATTGGTCCTTTCTTTTTAACACTTACATAGCAATTGGCAGATTTGACTTCCAGCACTGACTGGGGTCGCTTGGAGATGTGAGATTTGTGCACTGTACCAGCAAGACTGAAAGCCAACCCGTTTGTGCTTGATGGTGTTGGGAAGAAAGCAAGTAACATTGAGTTACAGTAAAACAGATAAACCCAAACATCTGTCTTAAACTGCAGCCCAGCTGAGTCCAACTTCCAGGAACTGTGAGATCCGGGCTGAATGGCAACAGGCAGCAAAAACTATTGGGAGGCTGCTGGTGGGCTGTGGGGCTGGGAGCCAGCGAGGTCTGGCTGTCCCTGCTGGCCACGTCACATTGGGCTGGGTGGCCATCTCATTCCCCAATGCAGCCAACACCTGGGGATGGTCTTGAGAAGCTTGGTGAGATGCTGTAATTAGGGCTAGTAAATTGGCAGCTTCTGGTGGTTTTCTGGTGTGTTTCTTGCATGTAAATGAAGTTTGCCTTCATTGGGGGTATTTCTTGGTTTGATTTTTATGTAATTCCGATTTTCTGCTAATTACCAGTAGGTGAATTTTCAGTGTTTGAGTGTGCTTACCTGGGCAAAAAGGAGCAAGTACTGAGGAGGGGGAATAGACTTTTGTCTCAAGCGATACATGAATTCTTTTCTTGTTCTTTTACATCTCTCTTCTTTTATGCGTGCGTATGTGTGTTAAAATTCCCATTCCCTGTTTATAAATGTTTAGCAGATGAAGTCACTGGTGTTTTTCCTAGTAATACCTTTGTGAGGTTCAGAACATAAGCAAAATGTGATTCTTCACTCAGTCTCTGCTGAATACTGTAGGAATAATGAGTCTGTGCCTAAAGCGTAAACCCAGACGCAAAAAGCATGCCAATAAGAATACAAACCTGGGGGGAAAAAATACAAAGTGTAGCTTGTTTACCAATTTTATTGGAGCATCCTTACACATATTTTGGGGTTGGGAAGGGGTTAATCATGGTCTAAGACTGGCCTTTCTGATGGCAGGGAGCAGAATGTGAGCGTGGGGGTATCCCCTCCCCAGTAGAGAACCTCTGGGGAGAGTAGCAGTGTGCGGCAGTGCGGTTTATCCAGTGTGCTTCTGGAAGCAGGGCTGGAAGGGAAAAAGCATGGGGAAAAAAAATCAGCAGGCTTTGTTTCTTCATGGTGATCAAGCCTTTTCAGAAAGAGTAAATGCTGCTGTCTTGCAACGTATCCCTGATGCTGGTGAAAGGAACAGAAATAGGCTGGAGGTTTTCCCGACTGGTGAACTGACATCCCGTTACTTACGCTTCCCAGGCAGCTGCCAAACTAGAAACATTCAAATGGCTCTTTCTGGGGGCTGCAGGTACCTTTCAAGAAAGTCAGAATTTGGGTTGCAGCTGAATTCTAAGGTAAAATCTTTGCAGTGACATACAGAATTTATTTTTTTTTTTTTAGTCTTTCTAGTTCTTCTAATAATACACTGTCAAGCTTTAAAGCTGAATGAACTTTAAATATCATCTGTGTTTAACCACATTTAATCTTTGTGTTTTCTATTTTGTTCAACCTGAACAAATAAATAGTGTTGTGTTCTCTGTAGACTGTGGTCATTGGAATGGTTTGTTTCTACTGTTAAATAAAGAATGAGAATTTGGGTGCCTAGATACTTTGTGCTACTCCTTTTAATGTCGAAAGTTCATCCTTTGCCCTCACTCTTCTTAATGTAGATTTTCTAAACCATCTAAGAACCATCAAAAAATGTGTGCCTAAAAGACCTAATTAGTGTTGTGTTGATACTTCAGTATCTGGGCTTCTTTTAATAGGGCACCTGGGTATCAGCCCTGAACATGAAGAATATTGAACCTATACCCTAAATTAATGTGTGTAATTTTAATTGGGGGTGGAGGAAGAAACAACCTAAAACTTCAGACTGAATTATTTGTTGGTGCAGTTCTTGTCCTGTGTTCAGTGTGCCCAATGGAGGGAAGGGGGGAAAATGGTATTTAATTAGTGCTTAAGTAATACCTTACTTAGTTTTATGATTTTAGAAAAATTTGTCTAGCCAAACCCATCCTGGCTGGGGCAAATATCTGTTTGGTTGATATTATTTTAAGTGGGATAAAGCATTGTTCACACCTTCTTGGAATGTAATGTGGAAATAAACGGGAAACCCAATCTCCTTAGCACCGTGTGTCACACAGACCGTGCTCTGATACAGGGATTTATTTCATCCGTGGTGGCCTAGACATGAAGCAAATGTGTAGAAAAGGGAATTATGTAAAATTGAAAGTGACAATTATGTGAACATTCCAGTTGAGGAAGAAGTAAATTCTTCTCTTTTTCCATGTGATCTGCTTCAGAGCTAACGAGCAGCCTGTTGGGGTTTTTGGCCTGTGAGCTTGTATCTGTCATATCTCTCTCATCTCGGCTGCTTCTTGTTTCGATTTTTTTTTTTTCCAGTTTGACCTTATTTTCCCTTTTGTTCCATGGAGTCATTCAATCTTTGTACTGCCGGTTTGTTTACCTTGCCAGAGAAAATGTTAGCACCCTTCCATTTAGGAGCCCTGGGCTGCTGTCCTCCCTGATCCCTTGCAGCATGGCACCGTGTCCTTCACTCCGTACCACGGACGAGAACATGGTGACTGATGGGGTCCAAATCCCTGAATTAAAACTTAAAAAAAATAATTTTTTTTACTCTCTCTCTCTCTCTCTATATATATATATATATTTGGTTTTTTTTTAAGGGAGGGGAAGCTGGTGAGAGTAGAAACTGAAAATAGCTCTGTATTTAGACAGACACCCTTTTGCAGAGCTGAACGACTTGCTCTTCCATGCTGCTGGGTAATTCCCACGCTTGCAGAAATAGGGAGAGGGAGCTGGGGCTCTGACCACTTTAATCTGACATAAGTATGTGTTTTTGATGAAGGGGATGGTCCTTTCCTGCCCTGGCAGCTTGTCCTGATTACCTCCCTTGTGCCAGCGCTAGCATTTATGCTGCCAGGAAATCTAATTCCCTGGTTCCCTGATCTGGCTCACTGCACGGCCACGCAAATGCCTGTCTGGCACTGGGGAGACAGGACGCAGGGAAGAGGGGGCTGTGGAGCAGATGTGTATTGATTAAAGAAATCCTGCAAATATGGCCTCAGCCTTTGTAGTGGGATTATAACTATGTTCTTTCTGTGCTTTAGGTCATCTTCTAACTCAGAAGTCTACTGAAATGGATGGTGTAAAATGATGATGTTGTTGGAATGACTATGGTCTTGGTTAAGCTTGTGAAGTTGGGATGATGTGGTTAAATATGAGGTAGTAGGGAGTGGCTGGGAGTAGAAGGGATTACTTGGAAAGATAAAGCCTCACTTGCAATTTAATTGCTCTGAAAACCCAGTTTCTGCCTTGTTTTCACTGATTAGTTTCAATGTGACAGGGAGAAAGAGGAGACAAGCTTTTGTTTGCGCTTGGTCTGGTGCTTGGAGTGGATGAGGTATCTAACCCTATTGGTGGCAGAAGATTAAAGGTAGTTCAGTCTGTAAATGGCCTTTATAGCTCAGTTTACACAAGAATTCTTTCCTTTTAACCTTCTGTTGTTCTTTTATCCTTTCTTTCTAAATTGTTCCATGTGCATGTGTTGTATGAAGGAGAAGCTCTTATTGGATGTTAAACCCAAAGAGTGGGGGAAGAAGCAGATCTTCTCATCAGTGTTGTTTTCCCTGCTGTAATCCCACGGAGGGACTGAAGAAAGTGTCAGGAGGATAAGATCAGTATTTGAGCCCAGCTAAACGCTGGCTCTGCTGCAGAAAATGGCTTTAATGGAGGCTGGTTGTGTGGGGAGAGTGAGAAAATGGCATGTAAATTGTGCAAATTTCTAAATAAAAAGCATTTAATTGTATTAAAAGAGGGGGAGGGACCCTCTTGTGTGCACATTGGAGACTTCAGTGAACATAAGTAACCTCTGTGGCACAGTAGTCATTGACCTTGTCAAATCATGCCGTTGGAGGTCATGTGTGGTGAAGTAGGTTGCCACAGGGGATTAGCACATCTGGGCAGAGGGTTTTTACATCTGAGCGTGCATGCCAAATCTCATCTCCAGCAGCGCATATGGATTCATCAGAAAACGCAAGGAGAGAGAGGATGGGAAAGCACCTGCCAACAATGCCTGGGAGAAGCCTGCCTGGAGCCAGGGGCTTTCTTGACCCAATTTGCAGGAGAAGGGGCAGTTGGTTTACACCCAGGACTCCCAACTCCAACGAGGAGATGGACTTGAAATTTAACTGTAAGAAACCAGCAAGCTTCCCTCATCTCATAATTAGGTAGTAGGACTGTCTTTTTGCCTTGGTTTCCCCTATAGTTTCAGGTGTACAAACATTCTTTTATGTCCTGCCTACAGCTCTTGGTTTGGTATGAGCAGGTACAGCTTTGTGCAGGTGGGAGGCTGATTTGCTTACGGGCTTTTTAAGGTCAAGCAATTGTATTTTTATCTGCAAATATGAGTAGAGGATGATGCTTTGTTACAAATCCCAGAAGATAAGAAATGAGGTAACAGTGGTATATGGACTCCTATGTAGGACTTAACACTTCCTGTCTCTATTAATGAAGATATTAGGCCCATTTCACAGATGAGAATGCCTGAAGCACAGGTAAAGTGAATAATGACTAGCAACTGGTTGGTTTCCTCTGTGCCTAGAAGGGAGAATATTCAAATCTTACGTTGTGAGGACCTGAAATGAAAGTGGTTGTAGTTATTAAAAGGCTAAATGGTGAACAGTTCTTATACTTGTGTTAAACTTTTGCTACTTAGGAAAACATGAAAGTTCTGCAAACTTATTTTAAAAAAAAACCTGTTCATTAGAATAACATCAGGAAAATAATGCTGAAGGTTGGTTGTTGAAGGTACTCTGTTTATGAGAGAATACCTGTCCTGATGGATGGTCGGCCTCGCAAGTGATGTTAGTGGCACAGACAGCACAGGTGCAACCCAAGCTGGGATTTTCAGTGCTGGTGAAAAGGCTTCTTGAGAGAATATGCAGTTCCATACAAAGATGTGTTTAAGACTGCTGGGAGAGGGTGTGTTTTTTCACAGTCGCCTTTAGAAGTTGTCCCTTGACTTCCCATGGGGGACTGCCAGGCACAGATGAAAGCCTGGACTTGTGTTGCAGCAGTGGTGGAGCTCAGGATGGAGCCTGGGTTCTCCTGCTTCCCACTTTGTTGCAGTACTTACTGTACCGTATTGCATCCGAAATATTAGGTTGGACTTGGAGAATTAAGTGGTGCAATTATGAAGTGGAGGGAAAAAAACCCCACTTATGTGGTGGCTGTGATAGATTAATAATTTTGTACCTCCAAATAGCCACTTATTCCTCTGACTAGCTTTTATCTGACCAATTTGCATGTGCAGTCATGGTAACTGGTTTGCAGATTAGGCGCAGAATTTCACGTGGATCTGATGTCGTGTTCTGGTCTCGTGCTCTTGGTGCTGCCTGGAAGCAAAACGCAGGGACGAGGGATTCTGTGTAACCGATTACCATTAGCTGCTTTGTAGTTTTTCACACTCAAAGCCTTTTCACACTTGAAGGAAACAAGATGGCTCACTTCTATTGTCTTATTTTTTTCTTTGTCTTTCTTTTTTAATATCTGACAGGACAATATAAAGTGGTCCCAGCTCCATAGAAGCTGCAGCACAGATTTCATTTGTATTGGTGTTCTCAGCTGTGTAGTTTGAGAACACATTGTTTGAGGGCTGAGAACTCGCTGGAGCTGCAGTGTATTTCAGAAGGGATATAAAAAGGGGGGAAAAAAAAAAAGAGCTGGAGGTAAGAAGGAAAAATAAACTGAAAGTAGCATGGAGTGACCAAGGGTGAAATCCTGCCTTGATGAAGCCAGTGTCAAAACTCTGTCTTCATTGGCGCAGAGTTTCCGTGTCTGCTCTCTGATTTTGATCTTAACTCTACCAGTGTGCTGAAAATTAACAAAATGGTAATAGGTTTAATATTGTACTCCTGGAGAGCTAAGTGAAATCTTAATTTGAAGAATATTAATTATTCAGGTAGCTGAATTTTGCTAGTAGGTTAAATATAAGCTCTGTTTCTGTCGGGGATTTGTGTCAATTTAGCTTGCTGTGGACTTTGTAGAATCTCTGATATGAACAGTCTTTGAAGTGGAGAAATGGTCTAAAATATTTGCCAACAGCCAGCTTTTTAAAAGCTTCATTTGCTTCAAATAAGCAAGCCTTTTTTAAAAACAAACAAGCAAAAACCGGTTTGCAAGTGCAAGAATAACAAGATACTTTTTGAAAAGCCTTTTTTTTTTTTTATATGGGCTTCAGCAGCTCAGCTGTAGTTACTTTAGTCTCCAGTGCTGCTGTTCCTTTAGTCTCCAGTGCTGCTAAAGACAAATTAAGCTAATAAAACAGTATCTCGCAACATCATAGCAAATAAATTAGCTAATCTGTATGCAAGTTTCTCACTATGCCAAATTTAAACTGCTTAAGCATTTCTCTTTTGATGAGAGGTAGTGGTTTTTATGAAAGTAACCTTTTCAAGGGTCTGTAAAACAATGCCTTGTCAAGCATTCAGCAATCTGCTGCTGGGTTCACCGAATAAAGGTTGTAGATTGAGAAGTATGTGAAGGAAATTTCTGTATTTATTTTGTCCTACGTGACAACATAATCTTAAACTTATAATAAATTTGTAAATTAGAAAGTGAGTTCTGAGGAGGACATTGTATCCACCTGCCTTCACATGACCTTACCCAACTTCATTGGTAGCTGAAGGAGTTTCTTGGTTTGCATCATATACCAGCTCTAATAAACTGTATGTGTGTGCACAGGCATACATGAGCACATGAGCATGTGTGTTTTCTCTCTCCCATGTACTTAAAATACCAACTTCATTGGTAGCTGAAGGAGTTTCTTGTTTTGCATCATATACCAGCTCTAATAAATTGTATGTGTGTGCACAGGCATACATGAGCATGTGTGTTTTCTCTCTGCCATGTACTTAAAATAGTTAGACTTAGTCTAACTAGTCTAAAATAGTCATAGGTTTCTTGTAGACTCCTGTTTGTTCCTTTGCTTGTTCTTTTGGGACTGACCTCTGATGGCACTGTCCATTTTTATTTTTTTTAACAGATCAGCACCTGTGGAGTTTCCTGGTCTTGCATAAAACCTACTGTTCAAATAATTACAGGTGCACAAACACCTAGTTTTAAGTTCTCTGAGCTACTTAAACTTGTGAGGCTTTTTGTGTCCTGCTTATTGAACAGAAGTTTTATTAAAACTGGATGTGAAGCTTAATTTTTGCAAATATTTTCTCAAGAGCCCCTCCAAAATGGTTATGGCACAGCTTGGGGGAGCTGGAAAAATCAGAGTTGAAAATTGGGGCACGTCACTTTTTTTCCCCCGTCTGGATAAATTGTTTAATCTCTGTTCCTCTGTTTCTTCTGTAAAACAAGGATAACTTATCTCACGGAACTGCTACTGCTTAGTAGTTGTAAACCCCACGTGCAGGATCTTTTTGATAGGAAGTACATTAAGATTAAAATACATGGTGTTTTGTTCTGAAGAGTTTGAGGATGAAATTTGCAGGCAACTGTAAGCTGTGTGTTTGTTTATGATAAAATTGGGAGATGAAGTATAAAGGAACAGACACTGGTACTGGCCGTGTAACTTGCAGCTTTACATTACAAACAGGTTCTTGTTTGTGGTGATAAAGGCAAGAAATCCAGTGTGTTCTACTAGCTACATGGGGTAGAGCTTTTCACTCTGGAAAAATGAGCTTTTTCTCATTCTCAAATCAATCTCTCACCTGTTCCTGTTAAAAGGGTCTTCTCTCCACCTGTTTAGTAGCTGTGAATTTTTGTTGCTGTGAGAGTAAAAAGCGTCTTTCACCGCTGAACATCCTTTGGCTGTTGCTGTTCTCTCCTCCCCCACCTTTTTCTATGTTCTCAGGATTTAGTTTGTGAAATTCTCTCCCCAATCCTTCGGTTTAATCAGTTGGAAAGTGCAGACAGCAGCATAGCAAGGCAGTAGGTTGCTCTTGATGATGATCTTTTCCCTGCTAACTGTTCCCTGCCTCTCCTTGGTTCTGTAAAAGACTTGTGAATTCATTCTTTCTCCCAGGCGTACGCAGCTCTGGCATCGCTGGCTGCTGCGGCCGGGCTTGCTGAAGCACGTGAGAGTGCTCTACAGAGCTGCCCAGAGCAGATTCCTTCCCCTGCTGCCCTTGGGATTTCAGCATCTCATCTTCCAGAGGTCTGCCAAGAGCTGTAGCAACCCTGCTCTACACACACACAGGGGTTTGGTTTTTGGTTTTTTTTTTAACACTCCCCACTCTTCTGGATATTGTGTAAATATTGGCGAGGGGAGGTGAGGTTTGTGTGGATGCTGTAGAATTTTGGAGGAGGAAATTGGCTTGGTGGCTTTGGGGTATGATTTTATAACCAATAGCTGGAGATGTCTTTTCACTTCTCTCTAATGGATCCACTGTCTTAAAGCTTTTTTGGTGACAAGATTCAAAATTGATTTTAAATCTTCCATGAGGGGAAGGATGAAAAACTGAAAGACAGTTTCTCCTCCAGACTGTATCCTTGGATATTTCTGGATTTGTATCTGTGGGTTGTTCTTCATTCCCAGCCACTTCTGCAAACACAGCTCATCATCGTCTTGTGCCATGGATCGTTCCCTTGTGTTTTTGAGCTAGAAAATCTCAAAGGCTTTTCATACCTGCTTACGGGACTTCCTAATAATACTGGGCTGCTGGTGGCAGATGTCTTGGAAAGCTTTTCAGTGGTGGATCAAAACTTAAAAAACAACCAACCAAATTAACAAAAAAACCCAACAACAAACCAACCAACCAAAAAACCCCCAAAAACAACCCAACCCCAAACCCACCCAAATTGCATAAGGCATATAATTAAGATTGTGAGCAGTTTGCTTCCCCAGAATTCAGACTGGTGCACTGTTTAATCCATAATGTGTGTTAAATGTGCATAGGAGAGATCGTGCTGATACAAGCCTTAGATCTTGGGAAATGAGCAAATTATAGTTGAGGCAGCCACGTGAAAGGCTACTTCAAAAAGAGCAGAAGACTGTATTACTAGGGTCATAGCTGTAATAACCAGGAGAGTTATGCATGGAGGTAGTATAATAATTGCTGCTGGGACTGGTATGAGTTCCTCTAAATTCCTTGTATAAAAATAAATAAATAAATAACACACACAGCATGATATTAACATATTTTCATCAAACCAGTAGTCTGGGCTGGGGCACCTTCTCTAGAACCTGCTAGGGCATTAGATCACTGCCTAAAGAGGGAATCTTGCAATGGCAGAGGAGCAGCAGGGAAATATATTCCTTTGGGACTTCATTCCTATTTTTTTGCTGCTACCTTTTTAATAAATCCCAACAAAGAGTGGCTGAGTGCCCAGCTACAGAGGAGCGGGCAGTGGAAGCTGGTATGCAGGTCAGTGTGTGTGGGATGTGTATGTGCTGTGTGTTACTGGTCATTTTTTTCATGCTCTGCTTGTTGTCAAATTCTCCATCTTTCTCTGTTTTCTATGTACATCATAGATGGGGAAATTGCAGGGAGAGTTGCACAAAGCTGCCTTTCTTGTCATTTCTGCTTAAATCTCACGTGACAGTTGGACAGAAGCTGTTTTCACTGCTTGAAGTGAGGGGGAGGTGAAATGGGTGGTGGATTTTTAAAGAAAACTATATATACTTATTTTTCTGCATGCAGGTGGCTTGTGTTTGTGGTGGCGTGGGCAAGGAAGCACCTCATTGTGCAATCTATATCAGATCTATAGTGAAGAGAACTCGATTTCTTCCTGAGAAGAGATTTATCCCCCTTGTCAAATGAGTTTGGATGCCCCTGAGAGTTACAAGCCCCTTCTGATGAAGGGGATTGATTCTGCCTTTCCTTCCCAGTCGGTGGCTGTTGGAGGAGTTGGCTGCATTGGGAACGTGGAGTGTGTTTTGCTGTTTTATTTCTTTTTTTTTCTTCTTCTTCTTTCTTTTCCTCGCACATCCCTTTAGTGGGATGCAGGGTGGAGGGGTTTCTAACTCACATTAATTGGTTGTGACACTACACCGAGCTCTCTCTAGAGCTGACCAGCCGGGGCCTGGCCAGACTGACCTGGGCTTGTGTTGAAGCCTGAGCCGTTTGCTCTCAGGAGAATTAGAAAAAACAGAGTTTAACTGTGGTGAGTGGGGTTTCCTGGCTTGAATGCAGGAGCTGCAGTCCTGTGTCCCCTGCACTGGGACCCCTCCTTGGCCAGGCAGAGTCTTGTCATCGCGGTGTGTCGATGACGCCATGGGGCTGTACCCTGGCCCAGGGTGTGCGGCCGCACAGCACGGATGAGCAAAGTGCAGAAAATGGCAGAGCTGCGCTTCCTCCGTCTGCTGCTGCCTTCCCCTCGGCTACCCCTGCCCCATCTCTTCCCTTGGCTGCTGAACTTGTTCCACCGCTTCACTCCCAAAGGGTGTGGAGATGCCCAGCCGGGTTGCAGGTCCCTTAACGGGCTTTAGCTGAGCAGCGAGCCTGGCTTTGTGCGAAGGCTGTGAGCGGGTAGCGTTACACCAGGCTTCCATTTGTCTGCTGGGTTCATCGGGACACGCGATGTGGTGCTGGCTGTGGGGAACAGGCGGGAGAATGAGCACCATTGTTTGCCAGGGGATAATGTCTGCACAGTGGGAGAGTCAGCTGGAGACTTGACACAACAGAATTGCAGTGTGCACATGCACGCCGTGCATGAAGCCCTTGGGACAGCCACCGCTTCTGTCTGCCTGTGTATCTCCTGGTGTGGTCCTCTTCCTCCTGGGTGGGGGTCAGGCACGCTTCCGTGCTTCAGCAAGTCCAGGTCTGTTCAGTTGAGTCATCACGTCTGACTACGTACTCAGGATCTAATGCGATATTTAATGGGAAGGATGGGTGATCAGTTTTGGTTTGATTTATTTTAAATTAATTTTATGTATACGGAGAGAAAACAACTTACAAGGAACAAAGATCATCTTGCACATACACCAAAAAACCATAGCAAAAATACGTTGAAATTGCACCTATTTTCTTTACTGCTATGGCTTTATTGGACTAGGGAGGAAACGGGAACCGAACAAAGATCATCTTGCACATACACCAAAAATCCATAGCAAAAATACGTTGAAATTGCACCGATTTTCTTTACTGCTATGACTTTATTGGACTAGGGAGGAAACGGGAACGTGAGGGAGGTATATTGGAGAGATGACCTTGTGGAGTCCAAGGGAAAAATAATTTGTCCAAAAGCTTGCAATTACTTATTAAAAGTTTTCACCTTCCTACCCCTCTCTTTGTGTCTTTCCCCTGTTGTTTTTTTGCATCACTTGTAGATTTTTTTTTTTTTTTCCTGCCTGTAGGTATGTGGCACTTTCTCATCTGTTCTCTCTCAGTCCCGTTCTCTC
>NW_010318271.1:371186-406334 GCF_000700745.2 Antrostomus carolinensis | reverse complement strand
GCAGGAAGGAGCATTGAGCAGTAGAGACACGGCAGGTGTGAGTGAACAGCAGAAGGGGATTTGAACATTGTTGCATGTTTTGAAAAATGGTGATCTTTCCCTCCAAGGATTGAGCTCTCAAACCTGAATCTGGCAATCCTCCTAAATTGAACTCTGCTTTCTCTGGGAACTATAAACCCAGAAAATTTTCAAAACCTTTTGCTAATGGCTTAGTGAGTGAAGATCAATAGAGATGCCGAGAGGAGCCAGGCCTGGAGAAAGAACATATAATGCAAGCTGCCTGATTAATTTGCTCTAGAGAATAAAAGCCTTCAAAGATGAGAACAGGGTATAAAATAAGCTGTTAGAGACTTCCTATCTGCTGAGTAGAAAATGTTAACTTCTTCAGTCTGGTAAAAGGTTTCCAGCATTAGTTTGGTAATGACATAGTATATTTGGTGTAAGGGGGAATAGTCAGTATGGACAAGGCTTCTGTCTGTTTCTCTGCCCCCCAGAGCCACCGTTACTTCTAATCTGTGTGTCAGGCATGCATGGAAAGGAGATGTGTTGGCTTCAAAACTGGAATAAGTATCTGATTCTAATCCTCAGATTAGATTTGTGATTTCCATTGCCAGAGCAGAAGTTCAAATAGTCCTGACTATAAACAACAATAAGAGGCTGTTTTCTTCCCTTTTTGGCAGTTTCAGTCTGTATTTAAAAATACTGTTTCTTCAGGAGAACTAAAGAGTCATCTCTTCTGAGTCATGTTTAATCATCTTTGTTGGGCAACCACATCTGGGATGGAGCACGTCATGGGTGAGCGACTGGGTCCTGAAGTTGAAGATGAACAAAGAAACCATTAGAAGTGTGTACATGCTTCTCAAATGTTCCTAATTCAAAGAACTGCATCTTTCCCAGGCCAAGTGACTTGTGCACTCGTGGTATTATTTCAGTTTTTGTTGCTTTTTTTTTTTCTTGATGGCTCAGGTTAGAGAAAAGTCAGTTTTCCAAAAGAAAACGACTTCACAGAGGCTGTTTTCTTGTTCACTCTTCTCTTGCCACGATACCCATGTTCAGACTATTGCTGATGAAGAAGGAAAATCGGGAATTTTCCCAAATGGATTTTGGCCAAGAGACTAGTGTTAATATATTCCTTCTGCTTAGAAAGCTTTCTTAATCACAGGTGCCCAGAATTTCTAGTTTATGTTCTGGTGGTACTTCAGTGGCAAAGGTGTGTGGTAGTGGTTGAGTAGATCCTGGAGTGATTACCTGGGCTTCCTGCAGGACCCTGTGTTTCCACTGAGAAGAAAAATGTTATCCTAAAATCTTGTTTTCATGTTTGTTCTCAAGCTACTTAACATGCATGGTTTATTTTTAGAGAAAACAATGTCAGCCAGATTTGTGCTAATTGTTGGCAACAGTATGTTAGCCCCTCAAATGCTGACAGAGAGACAATGTTTGGTGATTGCAGCCATGCAAAGCTAAAAATGACTTTAATTAAACAATCATGAAGTATACTTTGCAGTGTAGGAGTTGAACAGTGGGGTTTTTGGTTTGGAGTTTTATTTATGTAGTTTTTTCACTTGGCTGATTGCAGGTGTTGTGTGACAAATTGGATCTTGTTTGTGTTCTGCCTTTAATTATTATTCCTGAATATATGAAAAAAAACCCAAGAACTATTATTTCTGAATCGGTAACAAGTTCCTCTCCTCATTCCTCCTCCCCCTTTGCTAGCATTGTAGTTACTCTATACTTTAATTGTATTTATTTGTGGGTTTTTGAATTTGCTGTAGTAGTGTTTTTGGTGGTGTTTCATTGGTTGCATTGTGACACATCTGTGTTTTCTTCTTCGAATGTTTGAAGACCTCGGCTCACTGTGAAGTGCTGAGATTCATCTGAGAGACAATCTGATTTTTCTTGCTTTGTGTGTGAAGGCAGAGCGCGTTGGGTCACAGCTATCCTTGTGAGGTGCAGCACGGGTGGGTCCCACACCTTCCTTATAAGCTGCCTTTCCTCTGTTGAGTCTGGGGGGACCCCACAGGGACGTGGGCTCCAGCTGCAAGGGGCTTCAGGGAGTCCTGAGGCTTTTTTGGTTTTTTTGGTTGTGGGAAGGAGAAAGCAAAACCTATCATTTGTACTCATCACATGCTCGTGGTGGAAACTTTAGGGATGAAGTTGTGGTTGATGCCCATCGCTTTTTTGTATGTCACTAGTACCCTGGTGAGGTCTATGGGTCACTTTTGAAAGCAGTCAGTAACGTTTTCTTTCACAAACGTGAGTGAGAAGACCAGGCAGCTGCCCAAGTCATGAGGATGCTTTGAAGAGGCTGCGCTGTGTGGTAGCAGTACAGTGGGAACTGTGCTGCAAACCCGTGAAATCAGCCTCTCTTCAGGCTCTGCTTGTAATGGCCTCGGGCTCCAGCTCCTTTCAAGATAGAAATCAACCTCTTCTGTCTTTTACTACAACTGCAGAGATGTAAGTGGTGTGTCAGACATGCTGCAAAGAGAAAAGGTTTCTGCCTGCTGCCAGCCTGCCCGTGGCTCTGAGTGCCATCAGCTCTTTTTGTCCAGAATTGAACACCGCGGTGCATTTCTTGCCCCTATATTTGCCTTACTAGCAAAGGACAACAAAGATGGCCAGACCCTTTAAGATGGAGAAACAGGAACAGAGAGAAGTGGTGGATGGACCGGAAAGGCTGTTTCTGGCTGCTGCATCTGTTTGCTGTGGTCTTTCACTTCTGGACAAGTTGCCTGTAATTCACTGCACTGTCACCATCACCCAGCTTTGACTTCCCTGTCGTGGTTTGCGGTCGTGGCTTTTCAGCTGCTGTGTGATGTCACATGCAGTATGGCTGATTTCCTCTGCTCTTTCTACAAGTGAGATGTTTGCTCAGGTATATAAATTGAGTATATAATATATCGCCTATATAGAATTTGAGTAGCAGCCCCTCAGAAAAAGATACTCGGTGAGCATTGAATGGATGAATGTTTTGGCAAAGAAGAGGGGTTAAAACTGCTGTGGATGCCTAGCTTCAGCAAAAGAAGGGTGTGTGTGATCAGTGGCCTTTTGACGGAGAAAATCAGAGCAGCTTGTCCATTTTGGGCTGCGCAGGCAGGAGCAGTGCAGCCTTGATCGCCCTCACTTAAAGTGTTTGGGGTAATGTTAACAATTCTGGCTGAAAATGCAGTTTAAATTAGCTCTGAAAGGGTAAATCAGTGTGAAGGGCTGGGCTCTGGCTGTGGAAGTGTTAGGTGACGTGTAAGACTGTTTTACAAAACTTGAAGGAGAATAAATTGGTATCACTGGAGGCCAACAAAGTGGAGGATAATCATGATATTACGAATCATTGTATCTGGCTAGTCTTGCATACATACAATGGATTTATCTGGTCATCCTTTTGAAATTTATTTTCTGTGTCTCTACTTCTTTTTTTCCTCTAATCAAAATATTTGCAGTGCTGCCTTTTTTTTTAAAAAAAAAAAAAAAAACAAACCCCAATGTGTGACCTGATGAACATCCTAAATATTGTTTCCCTGGCTCACAAGGAGTGTGGAGAATGCTCCACTGAGCAGTGGGCTGTTGCAGAGCTGATCCCTGGTGCTTCACACTGTGTCCCAGAGGTGTTCTGAAATGCCCAAGAGCCTGGCTTGGCCTTTGGAGGAAGAGGAGCATTTGCTGTCTGAGGGTACACAAATAGTTGCTGTGCAGCCAGTGGAATTACCAACTGACTAATTTGGAAGTGTATTTAGGCACCATGTGGTTTATTGTCAAGTTTCATTATAATTTTGCAAAATCTCAATAAGGAAGTTTGGAAAGAAAAAAAACTCGCACTCGGGAATGATAAATGCTCTCCGAAGTAATATTATTAAATTTATTTTTAATTTAATTTTTCTTTAAATCTGTATATGCTTGTAGAAGTTAATGCTTCTGACTCTAGGGAGGTTCTTGTTAACAGCCCTACGGTCCCATTGATGGCAATTGTAGTAAATGAATTTTAATAAATATGAAATTATGATTCTGTTGCACTTTCCATACCATATTTAAATAACAATGTGATTTGGCCTGAAACACACCTTTTTTCTTTTGTACTATAGAATAATGAGGCTGATGGAGCTGGGTTTTTTTCTTTTCCTTGAGAAATCAATTATATTTTGTGATGCTAGGGCAAACGGTGCATTCCAGAGCAGAGTAAAGAGCACAGCAGCTTGATTCTGATTCCAATGTTGCAGGTTGTCTACCTAAAATCTCTAGATATTTTAAAACCACCTAGAATTAATTATCTAGGCTTTAAAGCTCCCCTCCTCTGGCTATTGCCTACAGTAGCCAGTCACAGAAAAGAGGACTTGGATATAAATAAATGGTGTTACATTGCATTCTCTGGTTTGAAGACATCTTTTTTCCCTTCATTTCTAGCCTTTCAAGTGGAATTGCCTATTGAAATGTGACTATTGGTGTTGAATCAAGTGGCAGGGCTCCATGAGGCTTCAGAGCGCTGTGCAGTGACAGTGCAGAGGAAATTAGGTGTTTCAAAGAACTGAACAAATTAGAAGGCAGGGAGCGCTTCTTACGGCATGTTAAAATAGCACAGTTTTAAAGGGCCTTTGAACTTGTTTTTCAGTAGCTGGGTCAGAAACATGCTGTTTAGTTTGATAAAACTACTCGTTCCCCTTTTGTTTGCTTGCGTTGCTGGGTTGAGGGGAAGCAAGAAAGGAGATTTTACATAAAAGCAAACTGGCCCAAAATCTTGAATCAGTTGGGTTTGGTGGGGTTTCTTAAATATTCTTTCAACACTGTTAGCATTGGTCATATTTTTCTTAACTCTTGCTTTGCTGTGGTGGTTATTAAACACTTTTGCTGGCCACAACTTGAAACACTTTGGTGTGTGCTGTTGGCCACTGGAGTTTCTTCCAGAAGGTAATTATGTTTGCATAATGCCTTTAGAGCATCGTCATCAACATTTAGCAGTTTGCAGTTCAGTTCATTATTGGTATAAGCTGGTTTTAATCATGAACGATGGCTAAGTTACCCTGTTCTATCTCTGTCCACTGGTATCTCTTTTTAATTTAAAAAGTGAAAAAGAGCTCTGTAAGGAGGAGGAGTTAGTTCCCTGTTTTGCTTGTGCATGAAAAAGTGCTGGAGGAAAAACAACCCAGGAGAAGGGTTTGTTTGTAGTTGGAGGAGCTGGATGCACCGGCTTCTCATGCAGTGGATTGTGCAGTGAATAAAAAGCCAACACTGCCCAAAAAACACCAGTGCCTAATGAAGATGGGCAGCGTGAATATTTTAACCCATATTAAAAATAGCTGACACCAGTATTGTTTGTAAACAGGTGATTCCCCAGTAGAAAAGGGAGAGCATCAGAGGGAGAGTAACCGTACCTATGGCAAGGGAAATGCTTAGGGAGGGGTGTTGCTGTGTACCTGTTTTAACCCTCCTATCCCTCCTCCCATCTCTCCACTTGAATGCCAGGCAGCCTGCTGTGGCCATCTTGGATCAAACAGGTTTTATTTTCATTCTTTACTGTGGGAAGTTGCTCCAGTTTTAGTAAGGCAGCGAGTAGAAACAGGCTGAGGAACTACTTCGTTGGAGGAAACGTAGCGTATCCCAATTAGCCAGAAGAGGCAAGAAGAAAAACATTGAGAGCAAACCCAAGGAAGGAGCCAGGAAAGCCGGCACTGTTTATTTTTGGCAGGAGCTGCTGAATGGAAGCTGCTTGTAGTTAATGCTGTCGGTGGCAAGACACAGCCAGGGTCAGGTTGCAGCTCCGATTCAGTGACCAGTAAATGGTTTTCCTCTTTCTCCTTGTTTCCTCCTCTTCGCCTCCTTTTGTGTAGACCCTTGGAGGATTTCTCTGTTCCTCCCAGGCCCTGGGTGCCCTACGAGGAAGATGCTGGGGTGGTGTAATCATTTCCAGCAAACCCAGCAGCTTAATAGCTATTGCACGCTGGGGAGTGTGCCCGTTGTACTGA
Organism: Antrostomus carolinensis; assembly: GCF_000700745.2. Classification (NCBI taxonomy): domain Eukaryota; kingdom Metazoa; phylum Chordata; class Aves; order Caprimulgiformes; family Caprimulgidae; genus Antrostomus; species Antrostomus carolinensis. Next base: position 400,386 of record NW_010318271.1, on the reverse strand, counting down.
TCCTGACACCAGGAGAGCTGCTTGTATTTCAGAGCATTGCAGCAGCAAGCTTTACAGGGAGAGCCAAACTGGGCCAGTACAGTGAACTGGAATAGTACTGCTTTTGCAAAGGGGGCATGAGCTGCTGAAATGGCTTCTAGCAGCAGCTTTATGGGGTTGGATGGCCACTGAGATCCAGTCTGTATGTAGATCCAGGCTGGGCAGGTATGAAATCAGTATGGGTACACAGTGTATTAAATAGATTGTGTCTTGTAATGCCAGAGTTTGATCATGGCAGTGTGTAGAAATGAAGGCTTTTGATATGGATAAAATATACCCTGTCGAAAGATAAATAGAGGAATTCCTTAGAAAACATTTGGATGATCTGCTGGAAGATAGAAAATGCATTTTCAGGTAGGTGGAAGAAGAGCCCTTTCATTTCCCTTCGTGTCCCCTCCATCCCCACTGTCTCTCACCCCTCTGTTGTGGCTGGGTGGTCACTGCTTCCCATGGGGCAAAATTAAACCAGGAAAGATGAAAGAGCTTTCATGGCACAGCAGAGCTGGTGAGAGGGATCTGGGGAGCTCAGACTTCTTTCCTTGCATCAGAAAGTGAGGGCTGGATACCTTTTCTGCACTGGGTATGTGTTTTCTCATTTCTGCCGTTGGCCCAAATGCATTGTTTTCGAGCTGTGGTATTAAGCTCTTTTCCACCTTTCCCACCACCAGTTTACAGTTGTCTGTCCATTTTTAAAGCCTGCTGGTTCAGAAAAAAGGATATCCTGGGGCGTCTAGGGCAGCATTACACCAGGAAAGGCTCTCAGTAGCTTTTACTGTAGGTGTTACAATTGGCCAAATCTTGGGTAGCCTTCTAAGAAATACAGCCAGAAACACGTGCAAGTATAATTCCTAAAGTAAGTAGTGAAGCTGCTGCATTTTATCAGATGGTGAGAACAGCTATTTTCCTATGCAGTCCTCTGAAGATGGCTTTATTCTCACTGGCAAAGTTTCACTTTCCAGGACATTGAGATTGGGGTTGCATGGGGGTCCCTTGCCCCGATTGCAGGGGGGCATGTGTGGCTGATCTGGGTGTGCAAGGGGTGCAGGTGAGCTTGTGGAACCTGTGGAACTGGCTGGGAGACGACTTAAGGGTGTGTTACTGTCACAACAGAAGGACTTGACCTCTAGGACAAGGTCTCTAAAATTGCCACAGGATGCAGCAATTTCAAAGTCGCTTTTTGTTTGCTCCTCTCTGGAATCTTAAAAGGAGATAAAAGTCAAACTAAAAAAACACAACTCAGTAACAAAAAATAAACAACCCCCCACCCAAACCCAAGCAAACAAAAAAACTCCACCACCCACAAACAAAAAACCCCAAACAATTTTAAAACTAATTTTTGTTATTGTCTCCCTCCTTCCAGTTGCTCTATTGCTTGTTTTCTTTCAAGGAGGAAAAAAAACCAAAGCATAATTTGTCTGTGTTTGTAGATTACAGGAGGTTTACTCCTCTCAAAACAGAATACGGAGTAGAAGTTTAAATGCAGTTTTGCAAGGTAAATAGTTTCCCTTCATCTTCCAGTGCAAACACTTTAAATACTTGTATTCCCAGTTTTGCAGTTCCTGGATTGAAGCAGCAGAGAAAAATCCCCCACCAGTTTCCACTGAAATGTGCAGAGATCTATTATCCAGCCCCCAGTCTGGTGTTTTTATTAATGCCTTTTGCTACAGTGTTACAGTTCATTAACACCAAGTTGGGAAGTTTTAAATCCAGACAACAAATACTTGCTAATTAGAGTTAATGGATAGCTTGTTGCAGCTGTAATCCTCTGTTTTGCTTTAATAGTTTTTTTTTAAAAAAAACCCCATCTCTTAAGAAGTCGCTTTTTGTGTGGCAGGAGTATTGGAAAATTGGTCATCTCCTGGCAGGAAATGTCCATGTTATTTTTCTTTCTCCTCCCTCAAAATCAATGGTTATAAACTAGTTTTCTCCTTATGGTTCCCTTTTTGGCAACTGTGCAAGAGTTCTGGTATGAAATATAGCATTTACATTTCTGTATGAAAGTGCAAAATTGAGATGTATTTGCTGTAGTGCTGGAGAGCCTGGCTGCATTTTTCATATTCCCATTTAGTGAGAAGCAAAGATTAGCTGCAGCTCAGTCATCCTGCAACATTTCTGGAAGTAACTGAAAATCCATCTAATTCCTAAGCCAAAAACTAATAAAAAGCACATATGTGCAACTCTCACAAAGGAAAGCAGCTAAAGATTGGAAGGCTATTGTAATCTTATCTCAGTGGGGAAAAAAATTAAGGATTTATTTGGCTCAAGTTATTCTCTTTGTCTGCTTAGCTGTGTCTGGTGAGAATCAATAATGACCATCTTCATAGCAAACTGGCGTTTGATTAGATTCTCTCCTTTTTCTCTTTGGGCACTTACTTGCTGTGCTGGGATGGGCTCTCAGTAGCTGGTGTGGGTAAGTCCACCAGCCCGATGGGCTGACAGACCCTGGTACGTGGCACCGCTGAGGCTGAAATGGGAGAAAGGCTGTTCTACGGGTTGTAGCAACCTGAAGGAAGCCAAGGTCTGTGCAGAGGGTGCCTGTGTGCTCATCCCATGCAGTGCGCACTTTGTGTGTACCTGCAGGCTCACACCACAGCTGAGCTGCTGCTCTGTGGGTTACTCTCAACCCACCTTTTGTTCTGGCTACTGAAAGGTTTAAGTTTTCTGTAAAGGGACTGAGTTTTCCTAAATGCTTATATAAGTGTCCACTTTGTATTAGTGCTGGGATAATTACGTGCCTTTTTCCTAAGGTGAGGATCTCTGGCCTTTTGCTTGAAACCGTTTAAATACTGGAGGCTCTTGCATTTTGAGATCAGCCTGAATTGACTATGGTCACACAGATGTTGATAGAGTTATGTTTGTTTAACACATACACTGCCGACTTAAACTGCTCTGCTTGTAGACTAAGGGAAGGAAGGATAGAGAGTAAATAACTACATTGGTATGTTGAGTGTCTCTTTTCTTCGGTACACGTACCCAAGTCAGAGATAAGTTTCAATGGTGGCTGCTCATTAAGTTGATTCACATCATTCAAATGCATTGATTGGCAGTGCCCTCCATAAAGTGGTGGGGCTGAATGCTAACACGAGTATTTAAGCATTGAGAAAATTGCCCTTTACTACTGGAAAAAAATCTTGAATTATTTCCTTTTTAAAGGAAACGTGTTGAAGCTCTGGGTGGAAATGGTTAGTGTCTGTTTCTGGAAAATCCAGTGTGCTGGGCAGTAACCAGCAGCTACATTTGTTCCTTGCAAAGCATCTGCTGAAGAGCTGACTGGGAAGAAGTGTGTTGGCGACACTTGTGTGAGGGAATCTGATGCTCCTAACTGGGCACACAAATATTCACATGCTGGAGAACTGAGTGTAAGGTTTTTTACAGGCAAGTGTAACTGTTAAGAAGGCAGATGTACTACTTTTAGTTCAGTCGTGCAGAGACTTCTCGCATGTTTACAGTTAAGGAAACGGGAAATCCCATGGGAAGTTGGGAGAAGTACTTGGAAACTGCTGTGGCTCTCTGCTGGATCAAGGTTAATGATGTATTCTTTTTTTCTTTTTTTTTAATTTTCTACTGATATTTTGTTAACCAGAACCCACCAAATTGTATGAGAAGTGTACAGCAGCACTTCTAGTTGATTTCTTATTCACAAAGTCCTGGAGCATTCCTAGACTTTCCAGTAAGCTGTTGAAATGACTCTCATTTCACTGCTGCTAGTGAGACAAAACAAAAATTTGTTTTACCCTGAACTTGGATGGACCACCATGGTGTCCCTGCAACACCTGACCTCATGCCCTCATGGTGTAGCCCCGTTGCCTGTTCTCCCTGTGCCCGTGTTGTCCTGGGTCTCATCTCTGTGCTTGTCTGCAGCTTCCACCTGAGCTGAGTCAGGAGTTACCCCATCCTATGCCCAAAGCCCATAGTGCAGCCCTCAGGATGTACTGGCTTTGAAGGTGGTTTGCCTTTTAAAAAAAATAAAAAATTGCTGTATATTGTGTTTATTCTATGAAGAGGAATAAACTGTGCTACTCTAGTATCTCCTACAAATGAACCTGTGTAATCTTTTCATTCTCTTTAGTGAGCTTCACCTTCTCTGTGGAGCAGATGGGAGATCACCTAGAAAGGCTTGGGAAGGGTTTGTGCTGGCCACTGCTCAAAGCACTTTTGGGCCTTTTGAAAGTGGAATTAAGACTTCAAGAAATGGTGTGGTTTGTTGGCAGAAAACAGTGACGTACTGCGTTTTCTGTGGGCACCTTACCTCATTTCTTTATCAAATTCCAGTTCTGGAGCAGCGAACCCTAATGAACTCGAGCTTTCTCTGGTTTCTGGGTTTTAGGCTTGCATGCTCTAACTGCAGAGACAGAGTTGTCTGACAGCTACTGTAGCAGTAAAAGACCAACTTCATCATCAGGCGTTCAATTCAAAACCCTATGTTGCTCTGAAATACTGCTTTGTCAGGGCACTGCTTGGAGTCAGAAGTAGATTGCCAATGAGCAATTAGAACTGAAATAAGGAGGAACAGTCACTTTTCATTTGCAGCAGGTATAATAAAGCTTCAACAACTTGTTTTGTTTATGTGGGTTTTCTTTTGGTGGCAGTGGCACATGTTCTGGAGAAGGAAGAGGGAGCATTAATAATTGAGGAACTACCCTAGCTTTGCTTTGAACTAAGCTGTTTATGAAAGGCATCATACTACACAGGGATGATAACAACATGTTTGGGAAAACAGAGGGTGTTGAACAAAGGCAGAAAAGCACAGCTATTATTTGAACTACTCGAGTAGTGCCTTGCAGCTGTGACCAAGTCCAGGGCCTTGCTGTGCTAGCTTTGCTGTTGAAGACGGGGGACATTATCTCCCCCAAGGAGCCTGCAGTCCATGTGGATAAGCTGGAACTCCTGTCCTTGCTTCCAGAAGGAGAACAAGGGCATGGACTTGTTGAAGTAACTTGTCTGCCATTGCAGGTGGAATTTGGTGTTGTGATTTTTCTTGTCCACTTACTCCATGGGAGACTTCCCTGCACAACTACAGACAGCTCAGACTTTTCAATATATTATTTACCAATTGTGTTATTTTTGCAGCAAAGTATTGTGGTCAAGGCTTAGTGGGTGAGAATTGCCACATATGTGGCTCCTTCAGACTTGATTTTGGAAGTGTCTGAGGTGGAAGGTAGTGAAAAAGGATTATTTCCCTCCTGCCTGCCTTTGAACACGTTGGGTTTGATGGCTGAGGAAATGACAGTCTGACTTGTTGGTAAGGTCGGTGGGATCCAAGCCTTTTCTGTTAAATCGCTGTTTCTAATATTTTCAGAAGTTCTTGAATTCAATCCAATGCTCATTTCCTAGTTCGTCAGGAAATTGTTTTGCTGCTTTATTGAATGAACTGCAAAATAATCCCGAGGAGGGGAAAATCTCTTGAGGAGAGTCGCAGCAATGCTTTAGCTGCTGGTGCCTGGTCAAACTGGGTAGATCAAAGTTGTCCACCTATCTTTTTTTATTCTTATTGCTTGCAGCAATGATACTAAATTGAATCACAAGCAACTGGAAAGGAAATGCTGGGTTGAAGTTAATCAATAGGTGCACAGCAATATCTCTCCATCCATACCAGCAAGACCCTGGTTGATGGAGGAGCCACTTTGGGTCAGCCAAACAAAGTGCAACAAAGGCAAAGCTGCAGTGAAGCTGTTCTTCCTCAGAGATTTGGTGGAAGGCTTATGGGCTGGGTTGATGATCTGTTTCTCAAGCCTCTTGGGCTGTTGTTTTGCTCTTGGGTTATGGCTGGTTTTTGTGTTAGCCTTTTGGAGCATGCTTTCTTTTGGATGTGTTTGGCCCTTCCACCCCTATGGCCAAAGAAGGAAAAACAGCCCATAAAGGTACTCACATTTTACATCAGTGTAAATTGCTTCAAATTTACACTACTATGGAAACAAGATCTCTTAGTTTGCTTCTCCTTTCATGGATCATGCTTGGTATTTACTTTATTATGTGTTCTCTGATAGTGTCCCGCCCTCTTGCTGCATAACTTGTTTTCCTGGAGACTGGACCTGCCTCTAGTTGAAAATATTGCCAAGCAAGAACTAAATAGCTGGCTCAGATTAAGTGCTAGAAAACATTTCTACTAAATCTGTGTAGGAGGATAGAAAGGGAGAGGCTGTATCCTGGCTGCAGAATAATGCAGAAATCATAAGATAAGTAACTTCCAGTAAGCAGTAAACTTTTCACTAAGTTGATATTAAGAAATGTGAAAAAGTGACAAAATAATAGTGCACTTTCAGTGTTGACCTCCTTCTCTGCACTGACCAGGCTTCTGCTGTGCCTGCCAAAGCCCAGGCTTCGTATAATAGATGCTTTCTTAAAATAAAGCTGTATTGAAAACCAGTGAGAGGCTTTAGTGATACTAAACCCCCACCCAGATATGAAATGCTCAAAGAGGTTTTTGTTTTTGTTTGGTTTTTTTCCCCTCCTGTTGTGGTAAAACTGTTAAATGTGATTGGGGAAATTAGGGAAGGGGTTGGAACTCAAACATCTTTTTAGAAACTCCCAGACTTTGATGTTTTATTGCTGAGGTGAAAGTGGTACTTCTGAAGCGCTGCTGAGGAGCTGGGTCTGGGTCTGTCCCCTCCTGGGCTGTGTACGACTCCAGAACAATATGCGAGGCTGGTGCCAGCAGCCTTTGCCAGCAGCCTTTTAAGGGAAACCCTGGATGAGGACAGCCCAGACGTCCTGCACCAAAACCCTTCCAAAGAGCTAAGGTAATCTCCAAAGAAATGTCCCCTTTGAGATGCCAGTGTCTGATCCAAGCCGCAAGCAGCTGTGTAAAAACCCAGTGTAATTTACCCAATTTCTGCTCCAAGGAGGCTTTTGTTTTTGATGTAGGACTTGGTGGATGCCTTGGGGAGGGTGTGAAATTCCCTCCTGATACTGGTTTTGGAGCATGAATTTAACATTGGGGCTTGTGGACCATGCAGTGAAGCAAAGCCACGTTACTTCCCTGGAGCCAAAGGCAGCAGAAACAATCATGAAATAGAATCTCTAGGTGATCAGATAACCTATTGTAAGATTTTTTTTTTTTTGCCACAAACATAGCTCATCCTGGGCTTGTTGATGCTTAGCATCTAGCTCCTCTCTGTGCCTCCTGCTTTCCTCTCTTGACTTGCAGCTTGTTGTAGCCCCAGACGGGAGCTGATACAGCACGCCAGCTCAGAGAGTCAGCTCAGAGAGTCAGCAAAACTGGGCTCCATCATCTGCCCACTTCCAGGGGTGATATTTGGAAGGAACACTGGTGTGGCAGGAAAGTGCCCCTGGTTTCATCAAGAATTATGCAGGTTTTTGTGGGCAATACATGGGGAGCGAGGTGGGGCTCAGCAGGTGAGCCTGACTGCGTGGGGGAAGAGTCCCCACTCTGTCTGTACCAGCCAGACCTGCTTATGTTAAATATTCCTGTTCTAAAGCGGTACAGCAATCCAAAAGCATGGGCGGTGGCTTTGTCTAGTGGTATTGCTGTAGGTAACAGTTCTCTTCAGGCTTATCTCTATCCCCTCTAAGCAGGGACGTGTCAGACCTTAATTCCCTTCAGTCTGTGTCATTGAACCACAGCATCTCATTTTATCCCGTTATACAGAGACTTAAGAAAGATACAGGCATCTGAGTGCTGCAGGGGTGCTGGGGCTGGACACGAGTGGTGCTCCAGGAGGATGTCCCTGACCCTCTGACGTGGATTTCTTGGCGTTTCTTTTCTGTCAAATGGATTCCTGCTCAGGCTTCACTCTGAGAATGAGCCCTGGTGCTTGTTCTCCGTGAATAAAGAAGGAGCTGTTGTGTTGCTTCTGGGACCCTTAATGCAATGCTAGGAGCTGTCTGATTTGTCTTGTGCTCTTCAAATAATTCATCAAACTTTAAGAAGTCTGAGTGCAAATTTCGTGATGAAGGAACCTTAAGTTACGCAGAGCCCAGGCTGTTCTGCAGGAAGAGTTCATGCTTTAGCTTCTGCAAGGTGTTGCAAAGCAGAAAAAAGAAGGGTGTGTGTACATACACACACACACACACATATATATATACACACACACACACATACATATATATGTAGATATTGCTGTGTGTGTGGTTGGATGTGGATGCCACAGGTGCCTCAAGATGCTGCAGAATTCGCTGTGGTCCGGTGCTGGTGAAGGTGCAGGAAGAGGTTTGTTAAGATACAGCCTGAGCCAGTCTGTAAAGTGTCTCAGATAAGTGGGTGTGTGGGCTTTGATCAAAAGAAACATTTTATTTTCTCACCCTTTTTTAACTTTAAATCAGGTGAGCTGGGTTTCACAGAGAGCACTGGAGTTTGGAGTTGACTTGGACATCTCTTTAATTGTGCAGGGTTTTGTATTCCTCTTGCTGCAAGGGGAGGGAAACCACCATTATAAGGGTTAATTGTTTGATAGGGTTAATAGCTCTAACTATTAGCTCACTTGACCTGGTGGTCTGAGTGGCTGCCAGTTACCGTGTAAATGAACTTCTCACCTGCAAAGAGTCATCACGTTAATTCTCACAGAAAATAAATGGATCCTGCCTTATTCTGCCCAGAATACGTGCTGTTAGCTGACGAGGAAGGAGTTATACTGTTTCAACATTGCGCCCTTTCATCAGCCTAGGGGTCACAAATTTTAAATCAACCTCCAAGAAATGCTGGAAGAGTTTTGAAATCTTTTGTTACTGATACAAAGCCCAGAAGAATTTCAGTGAGAAGGCATGCTTGGTTGTCCTCCAACAAGGAGACACACATTAGGTCCTGTTGTTGCTTCTTGCGGTCTGAAAACATCTATAGAAGGCAAGTTGGATTGTAGCAAGAAGGAGCTAGGCTTTTCAGACATGCTGAGGAAATACAAAATATGAATTCCTTCTCCTTTCACTATTTGGTGGCTTGGATATCTATGTCATACATATATGATGAAATTAAGTATATTTATTCTGAATAAGTATTCAGATTTTTTTTCTTTGCTTGAACTCTGTAGTAGGAAAGACAGGCACATATCCCACTCTCCTTTCTCTTCTTCCTGATGTGGAAAACACAGAAATACTCTTTTCTCAGACTGAGAAGCTAGATCATTACCATTAGAATTACAGCGGAAAGTCTAGCACAGTCTGAATTACAGCTTGTTTAGTAAAGGGTGTTGCAGTGGGAGAGGCTTTAAAGATCAAATCCAGTTCCAGGTGAGAGATTTACCTTCTGGGTTTCCTTTGACCTGTGGAGCAGTTTATAATATCGGATTTCCTTCATCTGACTTGCCCTCCCTGTCCATGTGCTGTACAGTATGCTGCCGGATTGTAATTCTCTTGGTAATAAAATACTTTGTTGTAGAAATCTTCACAGAAGCACTGGTGCAGCGCTGCTGTGGAGCTGGCAGACGTGGACTATCATAACTTACTTTTTTTTTTTAGCATTATCAGAAGGCTGAAAGAGGAAAGAACCACTAATATCTCTTGAGGCGATGGCCAAAACCCAAGGGAGGGGGACTAGAAGCACATACAAATGTCACAGTTAAACACTTAATAGGATTTGGGGGAATTTTTTTTTTTTTCCTCCAGATTGATTCTCTTAATTTTTCTGGGGTCTCTGTAGAGCTGTGCCATTCTTCAGTGAAGTTAAAACCAATTAGGGCAGAAGTTCTGACTTAGACTTTGAATTTTCAAGTTTAAACTAAGTTACAGATAGCTTTCAAGGTCAATATGTGATTGCATGCTATGAAATTTAATTGATATTTTTCTTCCCTAAAGCATCGACATATTAGCAGGCAGCTCATCACTTGCATAGAATTCCCCTGGACATAATTAGATTTAACCTGGGATGCTTTATCTCTGAAGGGCTTGCATTCAAATTTTAAACGCTTTCTTTTTCCAGAAATAAGTGATGAATTCTATGTAATGTTTCCAAAGTAAAGTATGAACAATGAGAAATAGAGGAGGAAGAGGGATTTAAGTGTGGGAGTGCACACATGTAATACCGAGCAGAAATGTTTTAGAAGGATAAAGATTGGGGAGCCAAAATTAAAGCTTTTAAGAGAAAAACAAAGCAGAGAGTTTAAATGCATAAATATCACCAAGTTACAAGTAATTTTATGTTAAAAAAAAATTAATGTAAAAGAACATTGCCATTATTGTGCTTTATAGATGGACAAAATGCTTAGAGATCAGTCCCAAGAGTATTAACAAATGTATATAGAACAAGCACTGTTTGTCTTCAACAGAGCACATTTTGGGGAATCATTTAAATTGCATATAGGTAATATGCAAAAAGTGCTTGCCCTCTTCAGAGATTTGGACTCTTTTCAAGTTTTGCACAGAGCATCTAAGCAAGACATTCCAGATTATTAATCATTTTATACTGAAATCCAGATTTTTCATAGCTAATGAGATTTTTCCAGAGTGGACAGTACCTGAACCGTGCATTTAGTATAATAACATACAATAACAGAAAAATGATGTGTGAGCCAAACGTTATGTGATTCCTGTGCTGGACTCTGTCCTATTTATTCTTGGCAAGAGATCATGTACCATAAGGGAGCGGTGATGCTTCCAGAAATCTGTGGCACGTGATGTGTTTTTCTTCACTGAGGCACGAGGCAGTGTGCCATGAAATGTCAGCTCCCTCTCCGTTTCATAAGCGAGTTTGTTCCTTTAAGGGAGGCAGCAGCATTTGTAATTAGGCAGGTGAAGTTGTTAGGAGGAACATCCTGTGGCCCTTTCCAAATGCAGGTCAAGGTTTTGAGTGTGTAATCAAATATATAATGTAATTTATATTTATGTTGTAAGTTAGAGTTAGCAAAACCCTGGCCTGCGAGAAACCGGAGAGCAGAGGATTTTTGTTTTCTTACATAGTCAAGTGAAAGGAACAATATATCTTTTATTTTGATAGCCAGGATTAAATTATTCTTGGACTCATTATTAAATGAAGCATATGATTAAATATTGAAATGAAGACTATTATTTTTCATATCTGCATTGGAATGAGGAAAAGAAAAACATACGGATGAGTCAGTTCCTGTATCCAAAGCAGTGGGGAGAAGGGAGCTGTTTCCATGCAGACGTTGAATCCTAGCTTTGGAGCCTGGTGTGGAGGAGATATTTATGTGTGATGGAGGGGCAGAACAAGCAGGTGGAATGATGCACCTTTTGTAGGTGCATCATGAAGACCATCAGTGCTTGGTGTAATGCTCTGGGAGCTGGTGCTTTTCTCAAAGGGACCCTGTCCCTGCAAGCACCAGAGATAACGGTCTCCCTGAAGAGATAGTGGTCTCCCAGAAGACCCAGTTTCCTACTGCTGACTTACATACATGTACACCTCTTAAAGCAGATGCTGGCTCAAACTGTCCATGTAGGTGGATAAATAAAGTAACATTTTGTTGCTGCTGTGGTAGGTTGTAGAAATGCCACAGAGGTTAGTGCTGTGCTAAATCCTGACGGACAAGGTTGTGTTGTACTCGGCTGCCCCAGGAGCTGTGTCCTAAGGGTCTAGAAAGCAAAGGTGATGGACAAACAGAAGAAAGATTGTTAACCCCTGTACTGGGGGAGCTGTGCTTCAGATCCTCAGTTTGCAGGTACAGTTTTATAAAGCCATGTGAAAGGCTTCCCAGGGGTTTGAGCCCATCCTCTTGTTTATGGCATGGTTACATGTGTGTGCGTGTAAACCAGCCAAAAAAAGCCCCCCAACAGATCATGCAGCACACTTCTGCTTTCTGCTGGGAGTGAATGTACCTTATTTGCACTTATGACGAAAAAGCTGAATTGATAGAAGTATGTCTGACAGACATGGTATTTCTAGAGAATTCAGAATATCATAAGGAATAGAGATTGAGAGGGCAACTGAGATTGTCAGGCATGCTTCTTGATCTGGCTAGATTTATGGTATATAAATCAGTCTGATGTGGAACTTGGGACCTCAGCTGACCAAAAAAAAAAAAAAGGTCTTATGGATTTAGAAAGTGATGTTTTGGCAATTTGTGTGCTACCAAACCTCTTTATAAAACTTGCTTATTTCTGAGGTAGCTATTATACAGGAAAATAAAATGCACTGAGGAGTGCTCTGGACGGCAGCTGTGTTATGTTATCAGCACTTCCTAATGGCAGTGGTCTGTCTTGCCTGGTTTAGTTTGGTTTCTGCATTCACTCCTGTGATAAGGTGGTTAAAGCAGAATGACCCTTTTCTTTTCTCCTAAATGAAACTAGAAATTTTTGATTTCCCTGACATGCTTACGGTTCTTAAGGAGTTTCCCTTGTGCAATTACTGGCTTTTTTCACATGATTAAAAAATAAGAATTTGAAATGGCAGAGGGAATCTGCAGATCAGAAATTGTCTGATTTGAAATTCACGCCGTGTTAGTTATGCGTGACAGCTTGCAACGTAAGCTGAGTGAACAGAAAAACTGGATATTGTTGCAGTGCACCATTATCAGCCTCCATCTCCAAAGGTGCATCTCTGTTTGCTTTGCTCAGCTCCCGATTCCCAGCAGCTGGGTTAGAGGGGAGAGTGTAGGAGAAACTTGAGCTTTTCTTAAAGGTCACAAAAGTCAAGCTCTCTTGACCCCGGCCATAGCGAAGCGCATGAAAGTTTGCTCCTTATGAATAACATCCTCAGTGTTTCTATTTCTGCTGGATCTCAGAGGTGTGATTTTGGCTGCCACTGCTGCAACCCCGTGATGGCCTGATGGCTCCGAGCTTTTGATTTCACTTGGCCCATTTAGCCCACCCTGTCTTTCTGCAGTCTTCATACTTCTGCTCTTCCCTGAAAGGGAGCGAAGGAGCTTCCCACATCAGCACAAGGATGAGTTCAGTAATGAATGAGGCTGTATTAATTGCAAGAAGAACACAAAGAGATAGTAGCACAGTGATACGTGTGTTTTATAAGGCAGCTATGGTGTATAATACAGCGTCCTGCTGCTCTTGCACAGTTTGTTGCTTGTTTGGTAAACTTTCTAGTACAGCTGTTAAAAGTATTTAGTTTATTGCTGCATTGATGGTGCTATTAATAGTCTAACTTGGTAGGAATGAGTGGAAGTTGATGCAGAAGTACAGATAGGCCTTACCCAGGCTCCATTTTGTTATTTTTATTAGTGACAGATGTATTTTGTTGGCATGCTGTCCTGCACAGCTGAATTGCATCAAACTCCTCATGCTCTTGGAACTATACTTAAAAAAAAAAAAAATTAAAATAAAAAAATGTTCGGACTGTAGAGCTGAATTTTAGATTGAGTCTACTGGATTTTTTCTGTAATCACTTAAAAGTTTATCCCCAACTTGCTGAGCAGTGTTTATAAATCAGATTTCAATAAAGTTTGTGGCGTCAATAAAACTCAGGAATGACTTGGCAGTCGGCTTTTGAACTGTCGGTGGGCAAAGTACAGACGCAGCCCTTATTGCGTAATGAGCATTACCAAAATGTCCTGTTAGACAAGTGCGTAGAGTTGCAGTTTTCTGTATGTTTTCCTGTGCTTGGGACCTTGTGAGGTTTTGTAGCCATCCGAGGACCTTCTGCTGCTGTGGTGATTCACATCTTTAAATAAGGAAATCCACCATGTGCTTATCGCATCGATTCCAACCTGGCAACTAATGGAGCAGATCAGATACATCAGGGATGCTCCAGTCTTCTAGAAATTAAAGTTTTTGTTATAGACATGTGGAAATGGAAGACTATATTAATTTTGTTCTCTTGACAGTTGTTATTAAATCCTACTTATTTCATGTGGTCTCAATTCTTTTTGATTTTGACATTTCAGTGCACAGGAGATCCATGTTAAAAAAAAGCCCAGTTGCTCTAGAAGTTCCTGGCAGATCTGAAAGCTTTTCTAGGGAGAGACTTGAATTTTTCTGCTGCATCTGTTCCTAAAATGTCCATAATGAAGCTGCCATTAACAGTGCTGAAACGTGCACCTTTGCAGCTTGCCTGCAGACTTGGGCAGACAGCATTGTGTTGTTTATATCTGAGCTTCCCCTTCTGAGGTTTTCATAATTGTAAGTAGAAGCAGAATGTTTTTGCTTACGTGCTAGCAGCATTTCTAGGTGGAAAATGGTGTGAAAAGGAGACCTTTTATCCAAGCCTGCAGCGGGGATTTCCTAAGCACGTGTAAGCCTGAGTTAGGAAACCATAGAGGGGAAGGTCTGGGAGATAAGATCCTTTTCCTCCTATTAATGTTTAGAGGAGGCTTTCCAAGACACTTGCAGTGAAGAGCATCATGGATTTTATTTTAAAGCTATGTCACATTTAACTGTACTGCTCAACTGAAAGTATCCCAGTGCTGAATTGAACTAAACTATCTTTTTTTCCCTCCTGTTTCTGCATTGCTGGTTTGATCCCTAGATATAGAAGATCAGCAGAAATCCCCCACCATTTAAAATGGTTAGAACTGGCTGGTGAGGTTTTGGCTGTGGAATTAACTAGAGCGAGCAGTTTTACAGTAATAATGCCTAGGTCAAACACATGGATGAGTTGCATGCTTCTGTGTCGAGCAGAAGGCAAGGTGCAGTAGCCCCTCAGCATGTTTCTGTAGACTTGCCTGCTCAGAATGTGCTTTTATACTCTTTGTTGGGGTCTGCATTTTTGTTAAACTTTCCTTCTTGTGTGACACTTAGATTTCAATTACTCGTATTGCCTTACACCTCCTTACTTCCCTTTCTCAGTCCAAGCAGTCCCTTTCTTTCCAAGCTTAATTCCTCATCTGCTTTGCTAGTTGTCCCTCTTGTGTGGAGCCTGTTCAGCTGGTGATAATGACCACACCAAGCATGGTTGTCTAAACTCTTATTTTTTCTGGCACGCGTGCACAAACTGAAAGGCTGAGGGGTCTGGCAGATATCATGACAGCAGCTTTTCACTTTGCTGCATTGCCTGACACCACTCTCATACTTGAAAAACTTCCCTGTATTTCTTGGAGCACTAACACGGTGCTTATCTAAAATGGTATGGTAGTGTGGAAGAGTTTGAGCTGTTTGGGATGCGGGTGGCTCTGGTTAACCAGCAAAGTAGAGGTGCTCAGCATGGGGAGAAGGATCCCCACTGCTTACTTGTTCTTCCGAAAGTCTGTTTTCTGTGTGGCATTGCAGTTTTCCCCTTTCCCAGACAGACGGTGGAAGGAGAGGTTCAAAATCTTGTGCTACTAGATCCTGCTTTCAGAACTGGCTGAATCCAATTCCTTAGTCTTTGCCGCCGGTAGGTTTGGGAAGTCAATGAGACCTGAGTGTACCTGAGTACTCCTTATCCTTTTAAGTCTGGAACTTAAATTACTTCGTTGGAAATAGAAATGAACCTTCTGAGTTTGATGTACTTCCTCGAAGTGTATCTTTTTTATTCTCAGCTAACTTTCCTGGTGACTCTTTTGGTACCATCAGTAGACCTGACCAAACAGGTCTGATATATTAATCTAAGCTATTTTTTACATCAGTATTAAAACAGGATTTTTAAGGGGAATGTCAATCAAACTGACGTTGAACAACCTTTGTCTTCCTGTGACTGACTCTAATCTTTGCTCTGAAGAGGCCTGTGACCACTTCAGCGGGTGATCTGTGAGTCTGTCCTGTGGTGGCATTGTCTGGATCCGTGTGTTGGCCGCCCATGGCAGTAATTAACATGTGCACAGCATCCTTAATTTTCAAGGGCTACAAGAATACATTTTCTGTAACACAGCTCTGGGTGTCAGAGAAACTGTTGGGAACTGTCCAGGGGAAGCGAGATAAAAGTTAAGTGGAATGAGTTTACTAAATTAAGTGTAGGCTTCTGTCTCTGGATAAGTGGTTGGAGAACTTCTACAAGGGTGAGGGCACTCATCTTACTCTTTCTGCAGTTAGCATGTGAGCTCTTTGGAAAAAAATCAAATTGGGAACCCATTTGAATTTCTACCTTTCAGAAAGTATCTTGCAAAATTGGCCCCAGTTACTGTGTTCTGGGGTTGACTGCTTTTTACTGTTGAGGAAGGGGGAGTTGGTTTGGTTTTTGGTTTGGGTTTTAATTGCTAGTCATCTGAAATAGGGCTCCAGACCTTCTCTGGCTTAGGTTAAAAAAGACCTGTCCTCAAGAGTGAATAATTTTCTGGCTATACTTTACTTACTATATGTATGAGCCAGAAAGAGCTCTTCACTCTCAGCAATCCAACAAGCCATCTGAAGAGTGAAGTTTCTGGTGATTTGAGTGTCTGCCTCTTGATGTGTATATTGAGCCAAATTGCAACTTCTTCTGTGTAATGACAGATTGATGTGCACTGGTTTTGTCATAGATGCTGCTGGGTCTAGGGATTGGGGAGGATACACACATTTCATGGGCAGTATTAGATATCAATTCTTAAATAAGATATTAATTTGGGTAAATATGTCCAGTTTAATACTTAATTTTAGGGAGAAAAATTCTTCTACCGAAACTGTTTTATACTCCAAGAATTATCCTAAAGTCACTAGATCAGTGGAGATCTTCATATCCAAAAATATGAATAACTATTCATCTTACTTGATGGCAACATTATTTTTCACTTTTAGAAACTGAGTGTATTGGCTAAGGCATGGAGCTTGGGAGCTCCTAATGCAGTTGGTATTATCAGTTAGATTTTACAGATACAAAACTAAGGCAAAAAGTAAACAATTTGCCTGAGGTCAAATAAGAAATAAATGACAGTTACTGGTGTCTCCTTATTCTTCGCTTGCCATGTCTGCTTAGAACTTGTCAAAAGCTGTTTTTTTTTTCCCCAACCTTTTTATAGAACCTAGCAGTCTGATTCTGATTTAAGCCTTTAGCCTTTGATTTAAGAGAAGAGGAGCTACTGTAACATGATAATACTGAGCCCTTGGAGTCTCTTGGCATGTAACGATCATCATTTGGACAGAAGTAGCAAAAGGATTGCAAATACTCTAATTCCTTTTCTCATGCTGTCTGCTGTCTTGTTAATAAATTCACAAAGCTTATATGATTAGAAACTTGAGAACCTGGCATACTCTATGCACGGTAATTAAAAGTGTTAGAAAAATTGAAGCTTTCTTTGAAGGGCCGTAAAAATCTGAAGGTGGCTTTGAAAGTTGGTTGCCAGCAGCAGAGGACAAGCCTGCGGTGCTGTCGTGGGGTCTGCTGCAGGGGCAGGATGTGGTTCTGTGCTGATCATACCTCTGCAACTCCAACCGTCGCGTTCAGATTTCTCGGTACAGTAAATGTCTTACTGAGTCAGAAGCATCTCAGTTTGACCGTGTATTTTTGCACAGTACCGCAGTGGGTCACTGACTGTGATGTGGTTGAGCTACTGAAGTGAACAAAAGAAGTGTTAGTAAAAATAAAGTGCTTTTTGCTAGCAATTAGTCCATGGAAGTGGTGTGCTTGAATGGTGAGAGTCAGTGTTTAGTGGCTCCAGATTTAAAAACAGTTTATCCTTTGCCACCAGATCCAAGAATGGCATTTCCATCTTCCCTCTGTAAACCGATGTGCCGTGGGAGTTGCACTTCTCCTCTGTTCTCTCCCAACCAGCTCTGGGCTGTCCGTGCTGCAGTGCCAGTGCAGTGTCACTGAGGGAATGGGGGGAAAAAAATCTACATAGTAGGTTTTAATGAAATAGGGCTAGTTTTTAATTAGGAGCAATGGGTAGCTGAAATCTTCACCATGGCTGGGCAGCCTCATCTCTCTCTGTCCAGAAGCTGGATGATGCTGTGGGTGAGGGGATGCTGGAGGCCATATGTTGAAGTGTTCAGCATTGGCCATCACCATTCAGTCAGTGAAAGCCATCACTGACCTCCTCATTGAAAGACATGAAAGTAAACCAATTGTCAGGCTGTCCCCAGCCCTCTAAATTTCACTGCATGGCTTTAACCACAGTGCTGTTCTCTCTTTTATTTGGGTCTACTCTCATTTACTAAAAGAGATAAACATAATTTCAGCTTCGAGTTGGTGCACAGCCTCCTGGCTGGGAAGAGCTGTGTTGAGGAAATCCCCCGATAAACTCTGGCTTCTTGGCTGTTAACCTGAGCTGACTAATGCTGAACGAATAGTCTCTGTGCAGCAGCAGCCCAGGGAAATGGTCTCTGTCCAGGATCGAGCCTTCTGTTCAGTAGCACAAAGTGCAGTGGCTGTGGCATGTATGTGGCTTGGGGTGTGACAGGGTGACTCTCTGTTAGGATGCAACATGCTGTGCTCTAAGAAACACGAGTGTTTCACAGAAACACTGTGAGTGCTGGTGCTTAGTCCTACCCCAGATCCCAGGGAACCAGAAGACAAGGACCCTGATCTGCTGGAAGCTTCATTTTATTAAAGAGTAATCAGCAGCGGATATGTGAGCATAATTTACTGGGTATCAGAAGGTCTCTTTAAACATTGCACTGAATTAAAAAAGAAAAACTGCTATGCATGGTTTTACTGTTTCTTTATGAAATACAGCTGTTGAATTTGTATTTTCCCTTATTATATTCACTGTCCCTCAGCCATTCATCATTACAGCTCTCTGGAGTCATGATTGCTCCCTGGTCTCCAGTATTAAAAACCCATCAGAAGAGTCCAGTTGGAATTTTCCAAGCACACATGGCATCTCGGCATCACGGTTCTCATTAATTTTTGTGACATTAAGGGTTGGGATCCCACAGGCAGTCTTTTGGAAAATGTTTAGTTTCCATGAAGAAAAAAGCGTTGAGGGAATTTTTGCCTCCAAACTCTTTTTTTTTTTTTTCTTTCTTTCTTTCTTTCTTTCTTTTTTAAGTGGATAGAAGCAAACCCTTCTGTTCTGTTAGGCCGTTGGTGGAAGCTCCCCTCCAGCAGTAAATGGGAGCTGGTGTTGTGGTTGGGAGCCTGTCGCTGGCACACTGAATGCTCAAATTAAAGCAGTATCTCTGCAGGTACATATTTAAAACTAAAATATTACAGCAAGTTAAAACAACTTTGGCAGCATGTGCAAATTACTTGGCAAAAGTGTTAATTTCCTTGTTAAACGTCGTAGCAGAAAGGGCCTTTGATCCCAGCAGCCTGTTGGGAGTCCTTCCTAATTGTTATCAAACTATCCTGTAGCTTTAAACAGATAAGACCTAATTAGCTAAAGTGGTGTTGCGTTTTTGAAAATAAAGAGTGCCCTCTCAATGTTAGGCACCTGTGTTTCTGCTCTTTCAGCTAGAATTACATATTTGGCGCCCTGCCCAACATATGACTTCAAGCGAGGACTGGTATCCTCTGGCAGTCAGTGGCTTCCGGCAGCGGAGGAGAGGGGACTGGGGCTTCCATTTCCCCCGTGGCCCACGCACAATGTACAAATTACCCCCTTCAAACAGGAGGCAGAATTTTAAACATTTTTAATGACAGGAATATGAAAGGCTGATGTAAAAGTCTCTGTCTTTTTTTTTCTTTTTTCTTTCTTTTTTTTTTTTTTTTTTAAATCCTTTGCAGTTGTGAAAAGGAAGAGGGGAAAATTGCATCAATGGAGTAAGGTCTGACTTACTTACCTCAGTATAAAGACTCTTCTCCACATCAGAAGATCACTTTAATGATTAATCTGAAATCTCCTTTACTACTTTTAACCTTAGGCTATTAGTGAGGCCACCACAGAAGAGGAGGAAGGAGAGAAAGAGATGTTGGAAATGCAATATTCTTCTGTCTCCTTCACCCATCTGCTTCTAATGGGAAAACTGAAGCATTAAGGATTTGGTTCAACACCTGTTAGGTTACTCAAGGAAATACAAAGACTTTACCAGATGTTTAAGGAGAAACATATGGCAGGCAGGGAAGGAGAAACTGTGCCAATTTGTCTGTTTAATCAATCAAACTTGTAACAATCAATGCTATTGTCCATGCCCTTAATAAATAATTGTTCCCATGAAATACTGTTTAATGCAATGTAGAACTTCACTAATTGCCCATTGCAGTGGGCAGAATGAAGGATGGAGTAAGTTCTCCTTCTTTCCCTTGCTGATGGTACAGAGCTTTTGGATTTTTCTTGCCCCGTGTTTTTAAGCTTGAAGCAAAAAAAAAAAAAAAAAAAAAAGATTGGGACAGGATTCATAACCCTCTGTGCAGTTTTCAGAGATCACTTGAAATTTAGTTACGATGAGTATCGGGGAAAGTAAAGAATGTAGGTTTAGTTTTACAAGGTATTTTGTGAAGGTGGATGTTGATTCTGAAGCTTCGGTTCCTTATTGATTTTTCTTTTTTTTTTTTTTAATATATATATAAACCAGATATACCATCTTTGTTTTCACCACAAGCTACTATAGATTGTGGTTTATCTAGAAAAATATTGGTGCTATAAATCCAGAGGAGCTCCTCTAGTGGTGTGATTTGGGTGTAAAAGATGATGGTTTTAAGTGGTTTCCTGAAGAAACACTTTACACCAACTCCCACCAAAGATGCTTTTAGTCCAGGCACCTTCAGCGATTGAACCCAAGTGTTTCACCTGTCCAGTGGTACCTTGGCTGCATCCTTCAGACTTTGACCATTGATCAGAAGGAAATAAGCAAGTTGAGGATGCTTTCTTAGGCATACAAATGTGAAGCATGTTAGGATAAGCAACTTGTCATGAGAGGCAGGGCACAGTTGAGTTCCTGACGTTATCTCGCAGTAGTATGCCTTCTGTCGCATCGTAGTGATTAATCGCAGCCTTGTACCCTGTGTTACCAGGCAGCCTGCATTTGCTTAGCAGTCAGTAACTACTACACATACTCTGCTGGCCTAATCCCTGGCGACTGTTTTCTAATGCTAACACTGCTGAACAATGGGCTATCATGACAGCTTGTGATTGTTTTTTTTTTTTTTTTCCTCCCTCCCCCCCATTGCAAAGAATTGTGAATTTCCCTGTTTGAGATGCTCACTTAGCTACCTTTTACTATCAGTGCTTGAGCACTGCACTGCTTAACTGCTGCTGCCATTTTACAATAACTTTAACTCTTCTCTAATTCAGTATTTGGTCAAGTTGAGAGTAAAGATATTTCCTTTCTGTAATTGCACTGTGTGCTTGTGAATTGGTCAGTAGTTAAGTATGAAGTCAAGCAAGGGGGAGCATTTGAAGCTCAGGCTGCTCAGGTTTGCTTCAACTTCACTGTACAGCTTATCCCTCTTCAGGCACTGGAGAGGGTGAGGGAGGCTGAAGGACCTTGTATCTTTAAAAAGTCTCCATTAACATCCTGGGATTACAGGTCTGCAGTCTTTTCTTCATTAAAATGCAGATGAAACTAGTTTTATTCTGTTTAGGAAGCAAAAACCCAGTTGTCACAGTGAATATACAGTTTGTAAAAGGGGAGTCAGGGTTTGTCTTGGTCTCTACCATGTGAGTTGGATGGGAGAGCTCTTCTCCATAGGATGTAGGAACAGCGTGATTTTGAAAGGCACTAAAATCAGTTAAACACAATGTTTTTCTTAATTCATACCTTTTTGCTCATGTTGTGCAAAACACTATAGAGAAAATCTTGTTTAAACCCAGGTCAGTGTATACTTTAGCTGTCAAGCTCTTTGTGCACGCGACGGTCATTAAGTGAAGCATATGCTGATCTGGGTCTAAATATGTTTTTCCTCTATTGCCTGACACTGTGTTAATTAAAACATCACTTTGCTGTAGGAGATGATGGTGGCAAGTGCTGTCTCATTTCCTTAGCAAAGCTCTGCTCAGGTTGGGCGCTGCCTCCAGCGAAGGGATGCGGAGGGTGTGCGGAGCCTGCGTCTCCCTGCCACCGAGCTGGCTTAAGGCTTCCTGCCCTCAACCAGAATGGAATTAATAGTGAAGAAATTAGTTAAAAAACAGCTTTTGAGAAAAGCTGAAGTTTTGGTTGAGTGCTCCAGTCTGAATGGTTTAGGGCCATTTCTTCCCTACCCTCTGCACTCCTTTAGCTTGATTTTCTGGGAACAAAAGATGCCAGGAGGTGGAAGGAGAATGGACTGCCTGGCCTCTCCTTCTTCCTCAACCTCATATAATCTCTTTAATTTTCTTTGGATAAAGTGATTCTCATTCCCTGGTATTTCCAGACACCTCTTTGCAATCTGCTGGAGGCATAGTGTCCACCGAATTCTGTTCTGGAATAATGAAATTTCATGTTTTGCACTGTGGGTGAATTATGCCCCTGTAGAACTTTTAATTGGTTTGGGGTTTTTTTGTTTTGGTTTTGGTTTTTTTTTTTCTCCCCTGACTTTCTGGGTCTCTGAAGTAGGCTTTCCTGCTTTAATCCAGATAACTGGGATTTGCTTATATATCAGATGCAAATCTCTTTGCATCCATAATCCTTCCTTATAAACTGTTGTTGATTTTTCTGTTGAATTTTTTATTTTATGCACTATCTCAATGAGTGCATATGTTCTGAGGTTTGAATTTTTGATAAGTGCATCCCGAGTGAGTTATGAGACAGATCTGTGCTAATATGGTTTGACAGTCTGCTGCAAAGTTTGGAGGAGGATAGTGCTAAAACACAGTACCTACCCTAAGCTCTTGCATTTTCTCAGAGATACAAGGATGAAAGGTTTGTCCCCGCTCTATAGACTTTTTTGTTTGTTCACCAGATTCTATTTGAGACTTAGAAAGCACCATGGTCTGAGAACATAAATACTTGCTCTGTATTCACTTGTTAAAGAAAGTAGAAGGTGTCTACAGTGCTTGAAAAGATGGTGAGGATGGGTGTAAGGAGGGGCTCGGTGCTGGAGCTGGTGGCTGAATCATGGTCCCTGCAGGAGCTTGAGCATCACTTCCCTTGCTGGGTGGTCCCATGTGTTTATGAGGCTCCACTGCAAATCCAGGGGGAGGAAGCAAAGTTGAGGCTGCAGCTTATCTGGTGTAAATGGGATCTGAGGGGTGTTTTCAAGGAGAGTACAATGTGCTTCAAACCTATAAGGGTCATAATGGAGGAAAGAGGAATTCTGTAGTTGAAATTATTTTGAAGACAGCTGGGTTTAGAGTAAGTGTATTAAATAATTTGCACGACAGCGGAAAACACTTCCATAGTTAAAACAAGAAGAGCAAGGATGAAGATGTCTTGGAGTCTGATTAATTTGTGATCTGATGCCTTGCTGCCCTTTGCTACAGAGGAAAAAAAACATCCCTGGTATGACTTATTAAATGATTAGTTCTATCTTTGTGTAGTTGTCTGGTTGCAGTACAATAAGTAATTTTATTGCTACTGGTGTTTAAAATTACAGTATCATCGGGAGTAGGACAGAAGTATAACAGAAATAGGGTAAAACTTGATAGCACCAAATGCCATGATTAGAGGCTGAAAACAACATGGGAGGGAAGTTGCCCCACTTTCTCTGTGGCCAGTGGCTTCCAAGTTGGGGTTTGGGGAATAAGCAGAACCTTCTGCCAAAGGCAGCTGTCTCTGTGCAAAGAGGCTCCACGCCCAGGGTGAGCTTCTGCACGATGAACTTCTGTTAATCAAACAGTACCTTGGATTGGATCCCTCCTGTTCCTCTTTGTTTGATTAGTTTGTCTAATAATCTGTATTTATTACTCCTAAGGAAAAAAAGCTCTTCCAACCCCAAGCATCAGTGATCCTTGTGATTGATTTGTTGTTTTTTTTTTTTTTAAAGTAGGAATAGCAACATGGACCATATCTATCAACAGTTGCACTTGGCAGCATTGTCTGTGGTGCTTTAATAACAGGAAAAGAAAGAAAGAAAAAAAAAAAAGTATTTTTGTCTTACTAGAATGCACCTAATTAAAAACGAAAAAAAGACATCCAGATTGTAATAGCAAAATATGCTTTAATCACAATGTGACCCTTTTATAATGATTTTCCTGTCATAAGTGTAGTTGCTGATGCTTTGATACTTCAACCAGTGTGGCTTACAAAAGTTACAACACAAATATAGAAAGGATGTGTACTGAGTTTTGGAGTTTTAAAAACATCAAAGGAAATATCTGACATTGATTTTTATTCTTCTGTTCATCTGCATATTATTGCATCTAGAGGGAAGGCAGGTAGGGACTAACAGCCTGTGAATACTTATGAGAGAGGCTTGGGGTTAGTACAAGGTGAAAAGACTAAGCAGTTACCTAAGACCTATTATGTATTTACATGCAGCTGCTTATCTTTTAAGGCAGTCGTTTATTTAAAAGCTAACTTTTGCTGTCACGTTTTTGTGGGACAATTTCCTTGTGTTGTGACAACAGCAGAGATGCTGATGTTTTGTCAGTGGGTTTCCATTGCTTGAGATCCTTCAACAGAGTTAGGGACTCCTGTGCCATTTCCTTCTGACATGTAGCTTTATCTCCTTCTACCTTGCAGTGGTCCAGCCTCCCTTCCTTTACGTATGTCTTGCAAGATGCTGCACCAGTTGAAGGAGGTTTGGTGGTAATAAGCCTAGCAGGATTTTTTCTTTCTTTTTTTTTTCTGGATGGTAGGAATTTATTTTAAGTGTAATGAAGAACTGTTCCTTGATGGCACTGTCTAAAAGCAACCTCAAACGTAAAGCCTTGTAGCCTAGTAATTTGCTGGGGTGAGCTGGCAGTATTTCTTCCATCTCCTTGGTGAAGAGCTTAAATGACGTTGCTACTGATTCCGTTTCTAGAGTGTGACTATTCCAGCATATTTATCCCCGTTTGCGTGAGGGAGCAGCTTCCCAGCGCCGGGGAGTTGCAGCGAGCAGGCTGTCAGTTTGCGAGGCAGACAATTGAATCAAGGCACTAAAACATGCCACTCCAAAGCTGTTTAAATCATCGTAATGCGAATTATGAATTTATTACAATGCATATTACCTCGGGGGACAGAGAGGGAAGGGAGATCTGAAGGGGCTGTTTGTAAACATGTAAAACAATAAGCATTTCCTGTGTTGCCACCGCGACAGGGAGCTCGCCTGTCGAAATAAAACCTAAATAAATGTGTACACAGGCAGCGGCTCACCTGGGGCCAGATGGCTCTTGGTGTGTCAGGTAACAGACTGCTTAACAACAACCAAAAAAACCCAACCCAACAACCAACAACGACAAACCCTCTGTAGATTTGAAGGTCATTGATTTTTATTTTACATCCCACTCCCAATTTGTTCCTCTACATTGGCCATTTCTCTTTCTTCCTTTACACCCCCCATTCTGCCTCCCTGCCAGCTTTTCTTCTCTTCTCCCCTACAAACACCCTCATCTCAGGGTGTGTGCAAGTTCTCAGGGGGCTTCTGCAGGCGAGTATTACAAAGTGAGCAGTGGGAGTGTGCCCAGGAAAGTGCTAAACCAGGGTCACGCTGAAGCCACAAGGCTCTGGGGTCCAAGCACACGAGAGCAGCACTTGCTCGCTCAGTGCTCGCAAACCAAGCAGCGCTAAATTCACAGTCCTGGCTCGTGTTCTTCCCAGCTACATGTAGATGGTCTAAGCTCATCAGGTCACTGGCAGCCCCTGGCATCATCCATCTGCTTCTGCTGCCTGAGCTGATGCACCGTCCATTTAGTGCTAGTTTGGGTCAGGTTTGGAAACCTTGGTGAGCTCAAACCCCTTGCTGTGCCTCCGGGCTGAGCCGCAAGCGTGTGAGGGGCAGCTCACACAGCAAGTCTGCGAGTGCTCGATTAGTCTGAACAGTGAATCTTTCTTCTGTGTTTTGGCTCTCCTTCTGCTGAGGGTTGCACGTCATGCAGCCTGTGCAGAGGGGCATATAAAGTAGAGTGAGTTTTGCTAAGGGATTTCCTGAAAAACACTGATGGGGCTTTTGCTGGCACAAATTGCTTCCCTGCGAAAGGGGTTTTTGGTGCAAGGAGAGCCAGTTACGACTGTGCACTCTGTTCTCCACCACGGGGCTGGTGGATCCCAAATCCTGGTTCCTGCAGTGAGCCACATGCCTGGCCAGGGGGGACGGGTCGCTGAATGTCACAGCATGCTGTTTGTGGAGCAGAAGTGCTCTTGGAAGGCATAATTTGTCCTGTGCTTTGGACAAGCTGCCACAAACAGAAGAGGCAATTTCACTAGAGCTTCCTAAGGGGGGAGAAAAGAAGCACATGCCTCTTGGGAAGCTTCATGAAAACACCCTACTGTGTGTATGGGCCCTCAGCATTTCCCCAAACAACGCTCCTGCCTGTGTGTGGTGGATATTTTGGGGTTTTTCTTGTTTCTAGCAGCAGTGGTGGTGTTTGGTGTCTGACAGCAGGAGCCTCAGCTGTGACTTTGCAGATGCTTTGAAAGGTGAGAAGATGAGCAGCTGCCTTCCCCACCTTCATGTCTTAACTCCATCAGTGGGCTTTCTGCTCAAAAGAAGATGGGCATCCCCCAGTGTTTAAGAGACCTGCTAGCCACTGCATACAATTTATTGAAAAGCAGTGGTGGGATAACAAATGTTTAGTCATTATTGATCAGGAGAACATGACAAAGGAACCAGCAGCTTACAGAGGGATGGCTCCATATCCCATTACTTTGGCAGTTTGAGAAGCAGCATGCTTCAAGAGAGCTCTGAAGGGAATGGCGCTGATTGATGTGGAGGTAATGATTTATAAAGTGGAGAACCTAAACTTAGTGCAGGCTGCATTGCCAGCATGCTGGCTGTCCTTAAAGGACTCCTGAATATGCTGTATTGCAAGACTGCAGCAATTTGGCTGCAAGCTATATTTAGCCTATTTGTTCTTTGTTGGTGTATAATGTGCAGTTCAGTGGAAAACTTGGTCTCTCCAAGAAGGAGATTTGAACTGGAGTCAAGACAGGGAAAACACCATCTGTCTAGAAAACGTTTTTCTTAAGTGATTTGAAGGGGAAGCCTGTATATGTAAGATATATGTGCACGTTGCTTGTTTTGCTGCTTGGTTCTTTTTGTTTAAAGTTTTTCTTCAGTGGTCTTCTATCCTTTGGTTTAGTTATTAAATTCTTTTAAAAATACAGACAGAAAAATGCACTTTGTAGTTCAGCTTTTTAGACCAACTCTTTAGTAAGAAAATGTAATTTTTTTTTCTACTTACAATGAACAACTCCAGTGCTAGGGTAAAAATCAACTGTGTTTTGAGGAGATTATTCATGTTGGGAGCACCCTTAAATGTTGAACAAGGATTAGCCCTATTGTGTTAAGGAATGGAAAAGAGCAACAAATACTGTCTCTGTTTTAAAGTGCTTACGGTCTGGATTAAAAGTTTGCAAACTTAATTGGTCATCATGAGCAGTACCAGGCTCTCCGGTGGCTCCCAGCAGTTCATGCATGCAAGAAGTATTTGTGCTCTGCCTTGCCAAGGAATGTGTGCCATCACTTTGAAATTAGTTCAGGAATTACCTCTGGGAAGTGTCTGTAGCCCGAGATGTGCTCCCCTGGGGTTTCCCACTTTTAAGAGACATAAGCTGGCTGAATTGATCAGCCCCCAGTCTGTGGACTTGCTTCCTCCTCTTTTTCCAAGCGGGGCTCTGTGCTGACCTTTAGGGCACAATATGAGGCTTTGTCGTGGAAGTTTTGATCCGGAAAGGGCTAAGTCCATGATTTTTTTAGGTGAAAAAATGTTAGGGGGATGGGTTTTTTCCAGGACTTTTGGTTGATGAGCTGTTGATGTAAATTAGGGAAAATGGACTGAAAAAACAACACTGTGTGAATGAAGTAGAGAGAGAGAGGAAGCAGCATCTTTTCATGCATTAGCTCTAGAAATAAAAAGATTTAAATGCCTTTTGATCTTAAAAATCAAACCTTAATTATTGTCAGATTCTTGAGTGTTATTTGACTAATTAGGAGACATGGTCGAGTGTTAACTTGAATGATCCATCGTGTTAACCTGACTGGACATGGTCCTGAGCAGCCTGCTCTGGCTGACCCTTCTTTGAGTGGGGATTGGACAAGATAATCTCCAGAGGTCCTGTCCAGCGTCTGCTCTTGGTGTTGGAGCCCCATCACCTTTCCAAACAGGCCATACAGAAGATGTTCTGATGTTGGCTAGTGGGGAAAAGATAAGTGCTAATAGCTTTATTCTGTATTATATTTTCTAAGTTGGTACAGTGTGCCTGCATAATGATTCAGGTATCTTACAGTACTGCTGTAAAATGACTGTATAAATAAATTCTAGGTAGGCCATACATGGAACAGAATTCCCCCTATTCCTCATGAATTTCAACAGGCAAAGAGTCTTTATGCAGATAACATCTTCTTAGATAACATTTTCTTAGTTTTAATAATGTTATATATGAAATATTGCTTTTTATGGCTATGCAGTATCTTTTTATTCTGTTTCTTGGGTGTCTGTTCATCTGTCTCCATAATTATATTTTACTTCCTGGAATTATGCAATCCATCAATGTCGGGAAGGGCAGGGTGGTTAAGGGTTGCTCTGAGACTCATCAGACAAATGCCATGCATTTCTGTCAGTTAAAATTGTATCTAGATTAGAATTGAGAAATTTCTTCTCCTTACTCCTCCCCAACTTACATGATTTCAAAAAACCTCATAAAATGGAAATCTCAATTTCTTTTAATGGTTTTATAAATCTAAAATTTAATCTAAAATAGCCCATGGTGAATATTTTCGAATGAATTGTTCTTTGGCTTTGATACAGCATGCAAATATCAAAGAGTCTGGTCGTAATGATGTTTGATTGCTGCCTGGCTCTTCTTGCTCTAGCGACTTTCCGTGGGAGAACTTGGGTGGTGCCTGGGGAACGTTACAGCAGCGCTGGCTGCAGTGAGCTCGGGAAGTAATTTGCCCCTGAAATGCACGTGTGGAGAAGTGCTGCAGGAAATGCCTCTGCGCTTAAAGAGGTGAAAAACAGAAACCAGAGCACAGCACACTTCTTAAACAGCCTAAGTTGACATGGTGGCTGTTAATGTCCAGCTTAAAAAATAAGAACAAAAAATAATAATAATAATAAAAAAAGCAGAAAGATTTCTTAAGTTTCTTTATAAATAAATAAATACAGTATTTACTGTACTTTACATGTGCTAGGAAAGCCTGAAGTAAACTTTGCAGGGATTTAAAATGGGAAATGCAAGGGGCTGGAATTTTGGGATGCATTTTGACATTTCATGGGCTATATTCATCTCTGTTTTCTATCAAAGTTAATCCATACTCATATTGGCCTGGCAGGTGTTGGGAAAAGATGATGTAATTTGGTTTTCATGCAGAGGGTGCTTTTTGGAAATCAGTCTCAATTTAGTGCTGCCATAGAACCACAGTTCATTCAGGCAGTCTTACAAATATGTTATTGTGATTATTAATTCACCAGTGGAGAGCCAGGTGCCTGGCTTACCATGGAGCAGGCTACTAAGTCTTAGGAAGAAGTATAAAAATTCTCATGAGAAAGAAAAAAAGGAAGCCAGGTTTTGACATCACTTGGCACTTTGA
>NW_010318271.1:365759-371152 GCF_000700745.2 Antrostomus carolinensis | reverse complement strand
AGGAATGCTACGATGCTGGTTTGGGTGTAAATAGGCGTTGATGAGGTGCAGTGCTTTTGAAACCAATTTCAAGATCTGTAATCTAGATGAGATAGTGTTTCACCCCAGAGTTTGGTGTTTTGGGAGTCTGATGTATTTTATTCTACTGGGGGTGGGGGGAACAGACAAAAAACAACCCCTGAAGTTTTAATTTGTGATGCAGTGGTGGCTTCCCCCCTGCCATCTTTTTTCACAGGATGGTGTATATTGGGCAAGCAGGTGTTCTCCTCTGACTCTCCTTCAGCCTTTGCCACGCACAGATATTCACACATCAGACTAGATATCAGCATAAAGTGCAAATCTATAAATTATAGAGGCATGGTGATAAATGGGAGAGTCTGCAGGTGCACTTCAGTGCTGAAGTCTGTTAAATCCTTGTAGCTGAGGGTTTTCTCCTCTTCCCTTTTCTTCCTCAACAGTTAAGCATAAAGGCCTTGGGCTTTGCTTCCACCTCCTTGAATTCTTCAGAGAACACATCACAGTGTCTTTAAACAGTGTGAGATGTGTCGGGGAACTGAAGGCATTAACAGAGCTCTGGGATTTATTGGCAGATTGACAACCTGATAGGCACGCTCCCTTTCTTCTCTGTTTGTCACTCTTTGATACTTTCCTTTTCACTTTCCAAGAGGAGGGAGGGAGTCCCACTGTAACGCTAAACGTCTTCAGCATTTCTACTCAGCAAAATGCTTCATCTTGGCGTAAGACTTTTTTTTTTAAAGTCTGAAGTTCACTGTATCCTTAAAGGTGCATAATTTACCAGGCCTCTTGTGATAGCTTTGTGTCTTGCAGAGAACCTGAAATGGGAACTGAGCTCACCAAAACTAAATTAGTTTAAAAAAGAAAAAAAGTTTCTCCTTCATGGGAATGCTGGTAACTAGTATGAAAGCCTAAGATGCTGCTGCTTTGTTGGTGTAAGGGTAGAAAATGAGGTGATATCTCAAGGAAACTGAAGATCTCTCATGATGTTGAGCACAGTGCTTAGTTTCAGGCTAGATAGACTAGGAAGAGGTTAGTTGCACGCATAAGAGTGGGACCTAAATCCAGTGCTCAGCTCTGATGTTTCACAGGTTATCTTCATCCCCCTGTGCCTCCCTTCCCAAGGTTTTCAACAGGAGTAACAAAAACTTTCTCAGCTGCTTGTATCTCTTCTGCCTTTTTCACTTAAAAGATATTTAAACCCAAGTGCTGTGTGTATGTTTATATGTATGTTTTAATGTATGTTTTTACTAATTGCATCTACACGCTACTGCTGTGGAACTAGCCTCATAGCTGTGTTGGAGTTTTCATCCCTAAAACTGGGGCACGTACCAAATCAGAGCAATTTATTTTAACCTATATAAGATGGCACAAAATGTTGACCCTCAGTATTAATTTACTCTTTCTCCTGCTGTTGCCAGCCTTGACCTACCCCCACGCTGCAGCAGAAAGCTGAGCAGCACCAGCCAATATTGCTTACCCGGGATCCTCTGTGTGCAGCAGATAATGCCTCAAAGCTCCTTCCTCCTGTGCATTTAAAGTACACAGTGTATTAGAAGATTAAGTTACTTTGAACACAAACAGCTCCCCGTATTGTAACTCAGGCTGTTTTTCACTTTGTTCCACTTAAGATATTGCCAGGACTCACTGTGACTTTTTTTTCCCCCTATGAAGTAGTTTAAGAGCATGAAATGGTTTGGTGCTGGATTATACAGTGACCATGGGGCTATTGCTGTTATCTTTAATGTATTAGGCAGATGTAATTTTTCTTGACATTTTAGAGTTCAGGTGAGTTGGTTACTGTGAGTTGGTTTGTTTGGGGGGTTTGGTTGGTTGGTTTTGGTTTGGTTTTTTTTTTTTTCTGGTTGGTGGAGGGGGGAGGGTGTTATTTCCTCTACTTATTTTTTTTGTAGAGCTTCTTTCCTGCCTGGCTTTGTACTTCACCAAACTGTCAGATGAGGAATGAATACATTCGGTAGAGAAATTAGACCATTAATTCTGCAAGATGTTTTTAGCAATGCTTCAAGATCTCAATTTGATAGGAAGGACTGGTTAGAGAAGGAAGCCATCTGATCACTGCAGACTGAGCAATTAACTACTTAACAGCTGGAAAAAAGGTTGCAAGCAATGTGATTCTTCACACCAGCAGCACTTAGCTATTCCATCCACAGTTTTAAAATGCTTTGAACAGGAGATTAGTATCTTGCTCATTTTGCAGATGAGCAAACAGAAGTACAGAGGGGAGATGAATAGGCTCAAGCAGCAGGTCAACAGCAGAGCCAAAAGAATGAATCCGGCTGTCTAAATCTGATCCGTTAGAGCCAAGGCAATAATGTTTCCCATAGGATTATTTCATCTGCCAGTACTGACAGGGCCAAAATTTTCAAGAGGTTTTTTTGGGGGGGGGTTGAATTATTCTTTTTTCTTTAACATGCGGGTGTCTGTGAATAAGGTCCTTGGAGAGAAGAGTGTATGTCCAGTGCTTTCCAAAAACATGAGGCCCTCTGGTTCAGGCTAGAACACAGCATTTGTCATTTTTGCAGTACCTATTGTGTTGTTTACAATAATAAAGAGCAAACCCAAAATGCTTCTTTGCACACTTATTTTAACAGAACTAGTTTACGGAGTCTTGGACCATACCCTTTTCCATATGGGGAAAATATCACCAAGGGTATGGAAGAGGCTGTCTGTAAGGGTAGCCTCTTCCATACCCTTGGTGACATTTAGCAGCAAGTCTAGGAAGGGGAGCAATGGGAGTGGGGCTCTATTGCTTTATAAATTGCAGAGGTGGTCAGCAGTGATCCTGCACAGTGCTGAAAGCCAGGAAACTTTCCCTTCTCCTCCTGGCTCTCCTGCTGCCTGTGCTTGGGCAGGTCAGTCCAGTTTCCCCTGCCTCCGTACTCCAGGAGCTCTCATCGGATGTAGCTGTTCCATGACACTGATTCACCATTAATCGTGGACCCGCAGCTAATTTTGGGTTTGAGTTTGGCCATGGAAGTTCATGCGGGCTCTGCTTCTTCTTTGAGAAGTCTTGCTGTTCCCCCTGCTCTGTTGTTCCTTAGCTAGGTTTAAAATCTATATTGTTGCTGGATTTCAATCCATACCTGCTCCCAGCATATGCTATTGGCACAATACCAACAGATGCTGTTAAGTGGTATCAAATCTTAAAGTGCAGCTAGAACCTGAAATGTGACTCTG
Source organism: Antrostomus carolinensis (assembly GCF_000700745.2). Taxonomy (NCBI): domain Eukaryota; kingdom Metazoa; phylum Chordata; class Aves; order Caprimulgiformes; family Caprimulgidae; genus Antrostomus; species Antrostomus carolinensis. The sequence goes on along the minus strand of NW_010318271.1, from coordinate 367,939 downwards.
TGAAAGTGGCACCACAGGGTTCCTCCTGCACGTCTCGGTGATTTACACATTAAGGTCTCTCTTAAAAACTAAAAGATGTTGATTGTTTTTAACAGTCATCTTGACAAACTAAACCTGTAACTGGATTTCATTTTAAGGGCAGTCTCGGCAGGGCTGGAGCGGGGCTGGTGCGCGTGTCCTGCTCCTATCCCTGCTCACAGCTCTTGGCCTCCCACCCTCTCGCTGTCTCAGCTGTGGGGTACGGGGGCTCTTGGGGCTGGGAAAGGGGATGTTTGTCAGTGCCATAGGATTCAATCTTCTCTTGCAGGTTATAAATATTTCCATTTTGCTATTTAATAACAAGTTGGTCATGCTCTGTTTGAAACTCTTCGAAATGCAAAATCCATTTGGGAGAAATAGAAATTTCAGAGATCTCAACAAACAGCATTGTCAAGAGTGGGGTTTTTATTTAAAACAAAATAAAGTGAATGAATGCAGAGTTAATATTCTTCTTTCCCTCTTTCCATCCTTATTCTCCTTTTGTTTGTTTGAGATGAAATCATTGTAAACAAACTTACTGCATAACTGACTCTTTGCTTATTGTTCCTTCTCCTATGAAGTGTGGTGCCATCTGGCACATGGGCAAGTGGGGAAGATTGATGGCTCACAAAGAGCACCGTTCATTTTTCTTCTACCAGATTTGGACAGAAAGCATATGTTTTTAATCAAATCTATATGTTTCTAAGGCATATTGGCTGCTGAAAATTTGCCAACAACTGAATTTCCCCCTTCCCTTCCCTGCCCTGTGAGAATTATATCCTGCCGGGCTGATTCATGGACAGGACAGCCTGGATGCTTTTCCTCCTGTGCATTGTTTTCTTTCATATTATTGAGAAAGCAGTAAGGTAAAGGACTGTTGGTGCTGAGGAGAGAGAAAAGTAGGAATGGTTATGTCCTGTAGTGCAAATAATCTTAAAATGTAAGAGTATAGTTCTTTTAGTGGCCTCGCAATGAATCATGTAAGACAACTGTCTCAACAAAACACACAGTTGCTTTCAATGAAGCAACCAAAACATTAGTGCAAAGTTTGCCTGCAGTGGTTTTTCATTTTTCAGAGAAAAATGAAAAATTTATGAATCCCCTTTACCATCCTGTCTTCTCTCTGTAATTATGCAGTCACAGAATAATACAGGAATTTAGGATCCATGGGTCAGAGGCAATTCAGCCATGGTACTTGGCTGGGAGAGAGGGATTCAGCTTTTCCTGGAAGGAAGGGAGGGAAGGAGGAAGGACTGACTCGTGGTGCAGAGCAGATGAGCTGCAGCGTTTGTGGAAATCCACAGCTCTTGGGTTAGGGAACTGGGGGAGGCTGTGGGAAGTGGTTTGGCTTCCCTGGAAGGGAAGGTCATCACAGTTCAAGAAAGGAGGAGGTTATGGAAGAAATGATGTACATTTTTGGAGTTCAAGGAGTATTGTTTCTGATGTTTAAATTTTACTGCAGGTGTTAGGTGGATGCTGGCCTTGCTTAGCTGTATTTTTTCACTAGGCACACATAATGAGATGGGCTTTTGCTTTATGCTGAGATAAAAAAAAGGACTTGGCCATTTGAATATTAAATTCAGATGTCTTTTATAATACCTATAAATTAATAGGATTTCATGCACAGCATTCAAAAGCATTGTAAAGAGGATATGGGATATGTAAAGATAAAATGGATTTTGTAGTGCTTTATAGCTGTGGAAAGAAAATTATTTTCGTTTTGATTTTTTAATATATTTTTTCCCTTTGAAGTCTAATAAAGGAGTTAATTAGCTCTAAGCACCTGGATTTGAAGCTTTGAAAATGATCCTTTCATTGCAGTGTTACTGAATTTTCTGGGAAGTTGCATCCACAGGTACATAGCCCTGTCTTGGAGTACTCAGCCTTGTGCAACATCCACGTGCGTGTACGTGGAGACAGAGGCTGTAGCTCAGACAGTGGGACTTGAAGAAGGACTTTTTTTTTTTTTTAATATTGGAAAGTTCTTGCTGTAATAAAACAAAATGTCTCTGATAAGTCTCTCATGTCCTAGTTTCCAGACTGGCAAGTCTTGGCAGTTCTTTCCCCTGCTAGTTCTCATCTGTGACTTAAGTAAATAGATGATGAGGATGATGATGATGCAGTGTGGAAGAGCTGGCACTGAAACTGCTGAATTGATGATC
>NW_010318271.1:351709-365736 GCF_000700745.2 Antrostomus carolinensis | reverse complement strand
GTTTATCCTGCAGTGAGAGCCCTGCTGCCTCCCTGCCAGAGATGTGACCTTGCTTCAGATGGTGCTCATCTCAATAGCAGTTTACTCCATTTTGCATTGTTATATTTTTCTTAAATATCACCACTCCTTCCCTCTTCCAGATTGAACACAGTTATGGATACTTGGCTGTAGCGTCCCTAAGGGTTAATCACAGCTTTTTGAAGATGGTGCTAAAATTACCCTGTCGGTTCTGCTTTGTGGTGGTGCTGGTAGGAGACACAACTCAACCTGTGCTGCAGGTCTGAGCCTGGGGTGGCCTGGGCCAGCGCTGGGGCTTGGAGCCGGGTCCCCTGGCCAGGTGACAGCACCTCTGGGGGCTTGGGTGGCTGTGCTGGAGGGGAGGAGAGACAGCTCTGCTGCATGCTGTTTGGAGGAGAAATAAAACCAACTGAGAGAAGGGAGTGACTGTGTTGACACAGAAAGTTTCCAACTGTTATATTTATAAAACAGTTCAGAGCTTAAATTGCTCTTGAAGCAGGCAGATTTATATCCCTTCCAAGCCTTGCTGTGTACTGTTCCCCTCTTTTCTTCCTGCCGCTGTAAATCTGGATGCTCTTGTAAATCTGGATGCTCTTGTTGATATAAATAGCCTGTCTTTAAAAGAATTTTACTAAACTTTGTGGGCACTGAATCAAGTCTCATGGGCTTTGCTTTGCATTGAGTGAATAAGTTTTTCTTTTATCAGTCTTTAATTTGCTGCCTTTTAAATATTTCCTTGTTCCTTTTTACTTAATAGGGAAACGTCAAAAGAAAGTGTATTTCAGATATAGGGACATCTGGCATTTGTTTGAAAGAGAAAGCTTGTGTTTCTCTGCTTTTAAGATGGTTGGTACAACAAAGGTACCTCTGAAGAGTGGCATGGCCAGGAAAGGGTTTGGGGTGGAAATATGCATATTCCCTTCTCCCTTAAAACATGCTGATGTGGCCTCTTAGAAGGACAAAAGCAAGAAGCAGTGGCAAAACTTGGAAGATTTTATTTTCTTCTATGAATCCCCACAAAGGCTTTAATAAAGGAATCCAGTGATGCTGCTAAATGCCCACAGTACTCCTATGGGGATGCCCTGAGCCATTCAGTCCCAAGGAGGGTTCAGAGTCCCACTCCCTTGGTCCCACACTGCTGTGCCAGGCTGGGGCAGACCCAACAAGTGCTCCTTAGGGTAACCCATGGGACTTTAGTTTATTGAGGGACTTGGTTTGATGTGTGAGAGCTGAAAACGTTCAAGTATTAGTGCTGTGAAGAGAGGGCTCCACGCATAATCTTTGTGCCTGACAGAGACCCGTGGGTGGGCTGCGGCACCAACACAGAGTGGCACCTGAGGCTGCGTGCTGGGGTGTCCGTCCACCCTCTCCTGTCTGGTGTTGGTGATGGTCTTCATATCTTAAATGTGTACTTAACTGGCAGCGTGGCTAAGCGAGCTGAGGAGCAGCCTGTAGAAGCGAAGGAGAGGCTTTCCCATTGTCTTCACTGGGTTGTGGATTAAGTCTCGGGAGAATAATAATATCATGGTTTACTTGGCAGTAACAATGCTAGCAGTGCTGTCTGACTGCAAACAATAAACTGAGCAAGTTATGGAAAACATGATAGCCCTCTCCTGAACAGGAGGAGAGTCACTCAGATGTGAAAACCATCCATTTTGTGTACTGTTTCTGTGGGAACTTTCAACAGGCTATTTTGACATATGGCTTCTACGTAGATGAAGTGCCAGAACATAACTAGATAAAGATATAATGAAATTTTCAGTGAAATCACTCAGAGCAAAGTATGGAACCTTTTTTTGAAAGTTCCCAGATACACACCTGACTGCATCTTTGAGGTGCAGAGATCTGGCACTGAGATGCTGTTGCACTTGCATGTTGCACAGAGAACAGCTGCTTTTGTTGCACACCACAACATAGTTTCTCTGGCGTTTTGTTTTAATACCATTGATCAAAGCTATTTGATATGGGAGAGGTCGGGTTTGTGATTGCTGACCTTTCCAGCACAGGCCAGCTGGCAGGGGAGACCCGAGACTCCCAGCACAGGTTTGCCAGGGTTGCTGAAGGAGTCATGCACAGTGGAGAGGTTTTGGGGGCATGGAGGAGAAGGTAGGGAGTCAAGTCTTGTTTGCTTCATGTCCTTTGACAGAATTGCATATTGATTCTTTAAAAGAAAAAGGAGGAAGGGAGGGGAGATCAGAAGAAAATATCCTTGCTGCGGTGGGTTGCAGCTAACCTGTGTTTTCCTGGGTATTAGTGGAGCTCCCAAGGCAAATGACTGGGAAGAGCAAGCACAGCTGAGCCAAAGGCTGGTTCTGTACCATGGATGCAGGTCTTTACATCACCTCTCATTCACTGTAATTCGGTGTTAGTTAAACAGTCTGGAGCAGGAGCAGAAATTCCCGTGTTGTCTGTCTTCACAGACCGCTGGACACCAGTCTCTGGAGGAGTCTCTCAAGAGCAGGCTGGGCTGGGTGTCTGCAGAAAGCATGTGCAGTCAGGGACTGTGTGGAGCAGATGCCTGCGGCGTGGGGCTGGGGGCTGCCTGAGCTCCCTACAACTCAGGAGGCAACTGGTGGCCAGATGAATGCAAATCCCCATTGCCTGAGCCCTCGGATCAGCTGTTCTTCCTTGATGGGAGAAAGTCCCTTACCCAGTAATGTGAAGTATTCTAGGGAGCTGACAACACTGGATGAATCTCACTAAGCCTATGAAATTGTGGAAAAGGCGTCACTTTTGTTATTTTAGCAGAAATTCTCAGTGTATTCAGCAAGAAGAGTTCTTGTGAGGCAGTGATCTTGGGACTTTGAGGTAGTCTAATGTTGGTCCCTGCACAAGACATTGGCATGCATGGGGTTGTTGCTGACTTACCAACATGGTATTTGCACAACTAGCGTGAGTGTTAGTGCTCCTGTTTGTTCATTTCTTCCTTTTGTGGGTGGTAATCTGCAATATATAGCTATTTTAAAAAAATAAAAGGGAGGAGGGGGCAAAAAGAAGAGCATTATGTTGCATACTCATTTAAAATAAGGCGAGGAAGACTGAACAGAGATTAAGCCAATGTTTTTAAACTGGAGGAGTGCAGATCCTCAAGCAACTCAGTGGTCTGATCCTCAGAGGTAATTAGTAGGTAGCCCTATTAATTTTAATGGCAGCTCTGAGCTGTTAAAGCCTGGCTATTGCCTCTATATTTTAAATATTATTAAATACTACACACTTTAAGTACTTTATTGCTCTCATTTAAGAAAAAAGTCAGCTTGTTCATTGGGTGCTTCATTTAAAATTATTTTTATTATTAGTGCTTGTTGGAAAATGGGTACACTCTTCTGGGAGGAAAGTTGCTATTAGGATAACTGTACTCCTGTGCTGCTCACAGCTTCAGGGAAATCCCTTCAGTCTGGACTTAGTAAGAGGCACCAGATGATGAAGATATATGTTGATAATTACTGGCTTTGAGCGTTTCTCCAAAAACAGAGCTGCACCAAAACACCACGTTTGAGTGACAGATACTGGAAGCGTCACGCGGTGTCACAAGAAGTCATTTGACACTGGAGTGGGGTTGAGTGGTCCTGCCAAGTTTTAACAGCCTTTTATTTCTCTGGCTGGTAGGTCCAGTTCTTGGGTGGCAGAGGCTGCTTTGAAAGGATCCCACTCGGCATTTCCAAAAGCTCTCATGTGCTTGTGTGTCTTGTGTCTCTTCTTATTCCTTTGCTCCCTACAAGCAGGAGCCTGGGATTTAAATTGAGCTTGTGGTGTGTTTAAAAAAAAACCCTGGAAAATACAGTTGCATTGAAGACTTGGTTCTGCATGGGGCTGAAGAGGGGCACGGTGACCTGTTGCAGAGGGGAGGGTGGGTGGTGCGGCTGGCTGCCCTTGGGCTGGGGATGGACTGTGCTGGGATGTGACTTCCTCCTGGCTTTGGGAGTGGAAGTGAGGAGCATTTAACCTTTCCCTGGCACTCTGGCATGCAAGGCAAGATGAGTTAGAAACCCCAAGTCTAGTAAATTCTTTGAGGAGGCCCTGGCAGCCTGTCAGATCCCAAGGTTATTTGACATCCACGCTGCAATATTAATTGTTTTTCAAGTGGAAGAGATATTAGAGCATTTCTTAAGCTTTTATTTATTTTGCCCTAGTTTATTCTGGGTTGTGTTGTGAAGGGAGCTGCCTGGGGCCATGCCCCAGAAACACCTGGCTGCTTTCCAGCTCGCTCCTGCCTGCAGCAGGGTTGGCTTTGCCATGGACCCTGCGTGAGGAGCCGGTCAGTATTTGCAGACATTCCAAGGGCATGGGATATTCCCGAGCACTCCCAGTGTGGTGTGAGTAAGAGATGTTTGAAAGCGTTGCTGTGTTAAAGGCAGATGGGCACGGTGTGAGCAAACATCCTCACAGGAGGGTGTAAACTGTGTCCTGCAGCTTCTCCCCCAGTATTAATGTCCTTCCACATCTCCCTTTTACTTGAATGTGTGCTAAGCGTTTCAAAACCTGCCTGTTCTTTCTATATTGAAGGGTTGGGAGAGAGAGTAGTGAAAATAAGCTACTGCTATTTCCAAGCAACCTTGTTTGTCTGGCACTGGAGCTTACGGCTGCTTGCAGTTTCCTGCCTTTACAAATGGCTGTTAAAGCAAAAACTGAGCCACCTCGTATGCAGCTCTGGGTGTACTTCTCCCTTTGCTTCCCACCCGTAGGAAGCAGGCTCCCAGTGTAGTTTACATGTATTACACCAGCTGATTTTATATTAACCTAAAACGCAAGCCATGCTGTTATCTTCCGAAGGATGCATTTGGAAGGTAGCTAATACTGGAACATCTTCACATGCCCACAACGGGATGCTGAGTTACTCCAAGATGCTGCTCTTGGCGTTTTGCTGGCACTCCACCCAACACGTTGATTTTAGTGGAGCAGATGTCTGTTAATCTTTATGAGAAGCTACCTTGCCATTCTATCAAGCACAGGGTAGAGGACAGATGTTTGATGAAAGCACTGAAATATTTAACTAGGATATTTTTCCTCCTGCAACTGAGATTGCTTGTTGTGCCTATTAATCTTTTACAAGACTTGCATCTGCTCAGAGGTGGGTTGTTTCAGGCTCCGGATGAACTTTGTATGTATGTGTGTGGTTTGAAAGAGTGGTATAATGAACAAACATGATGTGTAGATGAATAAACTGAATGCATAAAGCAGATGAATTAATCCCTCAGTTGCTGAAAGTTTCTTCCAATAACAATAATAGAAAAAAATTATAATGCTTCTTCTACTATGGATGTTTACTCTTCTCTTTCAGGGGCGTCTTTACCCTCCAGTTTGTATAATTAAGATTTCAATTGGCATGTCCTTAAGGAGAGCTTGTCCTTTCATATGCACAGTCTTGTAAAGCTTGGATGCAGTATTGCTAAGTAATGCAGAACTTGTCTGTCCTACTGTCCCTTTCCTCCTGATCTCATTGTAAGCATGTTTGATTAGATCTTATGGTTGGTTAAGCCCTTACTGGGTTAGTAGAAGGGAAGAGGAAAGGCTAAGAGGTAGTTAGTTAACTCTTCATGCCAAGTTAGCAGCTGTCTTGTTTATGAGGAGTTTATTTTCAGCTGAGGCAGTACCTTTCTGTAATGCTTAATTCTTCTGCATAGGCTTCAAATCAGAGCCACTTGTGTTTTTATTTCCTCTTGTTATAACAGTTACACTTTCACTGTAGCTGGTGATTGAAACAAGTGTCTTGGATAACATGGGCAGATTGAAAAAGCAAAGAAACCACGTGCATGTAAAACTTATTCCCCCCTGCCCCCAAAGCCTTGTTGGACAGGATTTTATACACCGTGTTGCACTTCAGAAGAAAACCCCTCCCGAATTAATACCTTTAAAGTAATTAAAAAGCTCTCTGAAACATATTTTTTTCCTTTGCTGGTGCTGATTTAATGGCCCATAGGTTTTTCTAGTCTGTTCCAGCCTGCTTCTCTTTGAATATTAAAATTCTGAGCTCAAAGTCCAATATTGTCTTCTAAATATCTCATGGATGTAATCCAGTTTTTGTTTTCTTTAAAATTAGGTGGCTTATGAATTCATTTTTTCTTTTCTCCATGTGCTAACTGAATCAAAGTAAAATGGGAAATTGTCACATAGACCCATGAAACTTTCCCCTTCTCCAAACAGATGATAAGTTATTCACTCTATATTTTTTAGAAGTAAGAGCAACACCAGTTTGAAAATAATTTAGCACAGCTAGAGTTTTACTAACCACTGTGAGAACATTTCAGGGCAATCCCACGAGATGATGGTGTATGATGATAATTATGCTTTAGCAGAATAGACCTATTTGATGAGCAGCTCAAGCTCAGACACTTATATCCAGTCTGTGCTTTAAGGTCTGGAACTGATTCGGTTTTAAGAATTAAGTTTTCTTCTCTGCGTATTCTTATTTTATATGCAAGATTAATTTGACTAGTCTGTAAAATTCAGTAGATATGTTCTGTTTGTGTGAACCTGCCTAGTTAGAATGATCTTGCTTTTGTCACAAAAAGTGTCTGAAGTCCCATCGATGTCTTTTCTGAGTAAATGTTCTCAGAAAATGTCATCACTTAATTGTAATCGAAAATTAATTGTTCAGCTGTCTGTCTACTTTTTTCATGCCTCATATATTCTGCCCAGTAACATTCTCCTTCCATATGATTCATTAGTCTTCAGATTGCTTAAAAATATCCTGGACAAGGAAGATATATTAGCAAAGTCATAACTATATTGGCGGATGAAAATAATCTCTTCTCAAGTGTCTATGTATGTGCCAAGATCACATCATGCATACAAAGAATAAATGAGTGGGCTTGTGAATGAACAGACTTTTGAAGGGCTTCTTTTGTTAATCACTAGCAAAATTGGTCAGTGAGCTTACAGACTTTAAAGAAAAATCCAATGGCCATTGTTCAGAATTTTCATCACCTTTTACTCATTATCACAATGCTTTTTTAATGTAAGAACTCCTTGTTGTCTACCTGTCCCTCCTGTGAAATCTTCTGTTCTGGGCCTCAAATCACCTGTCTCAATGCACATAATAGCTTGATAGTCTTAAGTCTAAGGCTGCTCAAGTTAAGTAAAATGTAGTAAACTCTTTGGAGGTATTTATAGAATTGCTGTATTAACCTCTGCAGATAATTACAGATGTGTTGTGGCCTGCTTACCTGATGTGCACATCTCCTTCATGGCAGTGCTGTGGAGCAGCCCCTGAATCCTTGCTGTGTAAAAATGAGTAGGATTTTTTAAATCGTTGATGTTGCCTGAGAGGAAAAAATCCACAGTAGAGAAATAATGATTCTTATTTGAAGCATAATTGTTTCATTGCACTTTGCTGTGATTTTCTTGTTTTGCAAATCAGGCTCAGTTAAGGGAAACCATCGCGTGGAAAAGGGATGGGAAGAGAATCCCAGCAGAGATCCCGTGTGTGTGGAGGGCTTGGGAGGCTGACTTAACAGCTCGCCCGTATCTGCTTGGGAATGATTTCTCTGCTAATGGTATTTAGCTGTTTTTGTGATGGATGAGCAAAACATGGGGTCTTGAGTTTAGCTTAGGGATAGAAGAAATAACAGAGTTGACAGAATTTGTCTGAAGTGGTGAGTGCAGTTGTGTATAATAGTAACGCAGAATACTGTGCAGTTTTAAATACAGTTGTTTTGCTGCATCAAGAAAGGGAAAGGGATGGAAAAAATCTTGGGGACCTGAAGTGTGACCTCAGACCTATTTGTATGTGTTAGGTCTCCATCTGTTCTCCAAACATTGACAAGGGGCGTGAGTCACGGCGCTGCAGTCAGCAGGCTGTGCCTCCGGTGCGTGTCTGTCTGCGTGCAGGGTTAGGCTTCGCTTGACGTAACTGGTCAATGGATCTCACTTTGGCAAAAGAATAGTGTGTGTCAGGCTTTCCTTTTGGTTACCTTCCTAGGTTATTATGTAGGACATCGAAACTGTCTTTGTAAATATGGTGAGATTTAGTACAAGGAGTTCTAAAGGAGTACAAGGAAATTAAAATGGAAAGCTATAAGCAAGGCAGGCATTTATAAATGATTGAACTAAATTATGCTCACTAGAATGAGCTGCAGCTGTGACAGCAATGTTTCTTTCTTCAGGTAAATAACATTACCCATCATTATTGCTAAAAGGCCATAATTCCATGTTAACATGCCTTATTGCAGCCTGATAAGTCATAGCCTAATCTCCATTACCAGACTGCCCGTAAATATTAGCGATATGTGGTACAGGGAAGGTAAAGAATGAAATCTGGTTTTGATGCAGGAGTATCAGTGTTGGCTGGCCTCTGACAGGACAGAGCTGAGTCATTTTAGATAAGGCAATTCCTGTAATGCATAGGATGACTTCTCATTTGTATTTAATTAAGTGTAAAGCTGTATTGTCACCTATTCACTTTTTTTAAAGGAAAAAAAAATTCCAAAAAGCCCTGATTACATTTGCACATGAGGAAATACAAACATACTTCAGCTTTAAGGTTGTGTGTTGTGGTGTTGGACCACAAATGCAATGCCACTGTTGTTTTCACTTCAGTAAGTTACTGCTTTTTGTGGACAATAAAACCGCAGGCTGTTCAAATTATACGGTATAATAATGGAGTGAAATCCACATGCTCAAGTGATCATGTGTGTTTTTGACATTTTATTAAATTGATGAGTAGGTAAAAGACTGGATTTTTTTTTTCCGCGTTGCTAGAGATTGAGAGAAAAAAGAGAAACGTTTCCAGTTAACTATTCCTAAAAAACCTAATGGGCATTTTTACTTCTTCTTACCAAAGCAGTCAAGAATGTATTACATCCTTTTGGATGGTGTGGGAGTAAATGACACTGTCATCTCTTCAGTTTGAACTTCTTAACTTTTGAATTCATGGAAATTTTGAATTTCAAACACTTTGTTTTTTACAGAAACATTTAGACTGAAGTTGAAATCAATGGATTAGCTTTGTTTTGTGACCCTTTTAAAAAACATTGCATGTCAAATCTGTTGAAACAATTTCCATTGAAAAGCTCGATGCATTTTTTTTTCCTCCCTTTTCTACATAGCAGAATGTGCAAGAGCAGCATTTTTAACATGTTAAAGGAACGGCAGAGGGAAGTTTGATACCGTTATGTGACTAACCCCAGGTGACTGTCTTCCCAATTCTGCTGTCTGTTCCTTAAAATTCTAATAGAAAGAATTCCAATAGAAAGAGCAGCGCATCGATACCTGTCTTGGACAACCTCATCCCTGCAAGGTGGGGGTGGGAATGGGAGTACTCTGTGATGTATCTAAAAGGTAAATCATTTGGGGCTCTAATGGAGCAAAGGCTGACCAATGTTCAGAAAAAAACTTGTGTTGGAGAAGGGGAAGAAGAAACTTTAGACACAGGTGGGCGAGTAAATCCACATGGAGCAAGTCGGGGTGTGAACCTGTGCTAGCTCCCTGCGTGCAGTGAGCACAGGGAAGCCAGTCCATCTTCTTCAGCTGTGGAGATCAGTCAGTCTGGATTTGGGGAGGACATTCCCAACAACATAAGAATAGGTATACTTGGGATATTTTTCCTGTGCACAGCATCATTCTGAAGACAGCCATGGTTTTGCAGAGATAAAAGTAAAATTTATTTCCATTGCTCTCTTGTGTCTTTTTCTCTGATTCAGGTTCACATTTTGCTATTTTTTCATTGTTCTCTCTTACCACTCTGTGCTTTCAAAGCTTGCTTTCCCTGCCTTGGATTTATTGAGGGAGCATGAGGGAAAAATGAAATGAAGCAATATATTTTGCTTGTCGTCATCTTGCTGTCAATTGAGTCTTAGTGGTACCATTAGTCATTTTATGACACATTGCCTTACCTGGGTGAGTTTTGCTCCCCTCTCAGTGTCTTTGGCTGAATTTTTAAACATGGTTTTGTGGATTGCCATACATCCTGAGACTGGAAAGTGTGCTTTTTATAAATTCAGTTATTTTTTGACTTTTCTAAGCTTCCCTCCTCCCACCCCCCTTCTATCAGTCTGTATTTGTGAGAGTTCTCCAGGGCTGAAAATGAGCTTTATCTTTGTTGACACAATTAGATGGTTTGCAGCGTGAGCATGACAGTGACAATACACAGGTCTGGTGGAATGCAATTACAGAGCAACCACAGATCCCCGAAGAAAACTGTAACAGTGAAGATGACCGAGGAATCTCTATTTCTGCAGCGCTCTGCACCGTAGGGGTGCATGTGACAATCCCAAAGCTTATTTTACTTACAACGTTCAGAACAGTTGACTTTGTACATTTATCTTGATAGCAGCCAGCTCTGTTCTTCACCAAGATCATTACTGTCACAGATACTTGGTGAAGCTACTGGTGAAGTCCAGGAGACTTCACTCCAGGTAGTTAGAGATGAAGATGGAGTTGAGCACAGTACACTATGTGTTATCCTACTCCTTCCTTGCAAACTCCAAGTACAGCAGAATTTTTTTCCTAAACTTTATATAGTTTCTTAAAAGAAACTGGAGTTTCTTTTCTGTGTGTGGAAGCTGTGGAGTCCTTTGTGTGTGTGTCTGTGTGTATATGCAGCTTATGATTCTTATTAGTAACAATTGGTTTATAAAATGTGGTTACTGGAATTGGCAAGCGTGTGTTGGCAGCAAGGCAACACAATAGTCAAGGAGTTGAAGGCAAGCAGCAGGCTGTTAATGCACCCCTACAGTATTCTTGTTTGTGCTCTTTTAAATGATTGTCTTCGGACTGTGCTTGTATTAATTGCCTCTTGGGCTCAACTGCTAGAAATGTGAAGATCCTGATAGCAAATAACTAGCCGACTTGGTAGCTGTATTGATTAAAACAGAAGTGTAAAAAAGATTTTCAGTGAGAGAACATTTAGCTGAAGTCTGCAGTTACAGATCACAAACTGGTTCTGAAAGCTGACTCTGCTGGTTAGGGGAGTGTTATATATGTCCCTTACCATAACTGTTTCATTTTGAGCATTTCTTATAGTGATCATTCATCTGCAGCTGAAGACTGAGGAATATCTGTGTAAAGCCTTTAGTAAATCACAACTAAAGGGCAGGCAGTGAAGAATTCAAGAGCAGAGAAAGCATGTGAGTCAAATGAACCCCTCCACACATACCCCACAGGCTTCTCTAGATCCTACCTTTCTTCAAAGTAAAACTTTTCATTTGTTTCCCTCTGTTCCCCCTGACAGTGAATCATCACTGTCTCCCCTGGCCTGAATGCACAAACTGTGTCTCCACAAAGTGCAAGATCAGACCAGTCTGGAAACTTAGGCTGTCGAGTCCAATTTAAAGAAAGAAGATTTTTATTTAGTTTGGTTTCTTCAAATGCGAACATCAGGAAGACAAACCAATGGCATCTACCACATTATTACTATGTTGTGTTTAGGGTTATACAGCTTACTGTAATACTAACACAGCCTGGCATCTGTTTTGTTTCAGCTTTAGTGATTGAAAATTACCAAAAAACCTCATAATTTTGAGACAGAGTCAGATAATCTGGGGGGAAGGCTTAGCCAACAAGCCCACTCAACATGCGACTGATACCCCTACTAAAATGTCTCTGTGGGTGACTTGGATGTTGGTAGGGAACTTGCATATTGGTTTGCAGGAAAATTCTTTTGAATGTAGACAGTAATTTCATAATTAGCCTTTAAAATTACATGGTAGTGAAAACTCGGGAAACATTAAAGATCACAAACATGAAAGCATCTGTTTTATATTTTAGCTATTCTTGTCTTGATCCCTCTTGCTGCCCTTGAAAAAGGAAGTGAAAAAGATAGTGTGCTTTGAGTTAGTGTGAGGACTAGTTAGAAGGGTAAAGATGATTAAAAGCAGCTACTGAGCTGGCCATAAGCACAGGCCTTGGGGATGCTCTGAAAGGGCAGTGAATTAATTTTGCAGTCAGAAGCATGTGTGCATTGAACTGGCAGATTTCATCTTCACTATGTTTAATACTCACTGATGTAAAGTTTAGTCCAGGTAACATAATTTTCAAACTTCCTTTGACAGAAAGTGATACTTTTTCAGAGTACAGAACTTTCTATCTCTTAATCTCTTAACATGAGCTTCTTGAGTTCAGGTGAGACTTCCAGGGAAGAGATGATTACAGAATTCACAATTTAAAAAAAAAAAAAAAAAAGTCAATTTTGCTGAAAGGGGTATGAAACGGTTTCCGCTGTTGTTCTCCACTTAGATTTTTCATTTTGCTTGTGGTGAAAGCCTGTTGCTCAAAAAGAGACAGAAAATGATGACAGTGGACTAAACTGTTGTACCAAATTACTGAAATGTAATCTTGGTTCCCCCTATCACCACCATCTTATTTTCCTTACTTAGAAGCTGAAAATTGTTTAAGGGTAAATCCATATTTTTGGTGTTTCAGTTGCCTGAGTTGCATGTACACAGCTAGTTCAGGAACATGTGGAAATCCTCTTGAAACATGGACGTTCTAAACCAGCTCAGTTTCTGATTGTAAGACCACTTAAGCTCAAACCATTTGAGGTGTTTTTTAGAGCTTGTCCACAGGAGACTGCACGTATTTACTATTTTACCCAAAAATCACACCTTTCTGGTTAATTGGTGGAACCACGTGGCTGATGAAGCCTTATATTTAACCTCCACCTATAAAGAATGTCTGTGTACTGCTCTTTGGGACTTCACTTCTGTCTCTGATAATTTGGAAAAGGCTTCTCATCATAAAGACATACAGAGCATTGCAGCATCCCCACTGATAATTAACTAGACTGACAAGTCACAGATCAACACAACTCAGGAAAATCAATGGAGCAGTCTTTAACTTTTTGTACAGAAAGGAGATACAACTTAATGGCTTTTCAGTAACAGTAGAGGTGTTTTTCAAATTGTGTTGAAAAACATTCACATTATTGTTTAGTCTAAACAGCATTTAAGATGTTTTCTGTCTAATTTCTTCTGCATGTATAGACTTTATTTTTAAATGTCAGTTTGCTTTTCTGTAAAATTAAGTGTAAGGTGATGACTAACATAACAGCTTTACCCAACAACTTACACATTTGCATATTCCTTCGTTCAAACAAAAAAAAAGACTAGGTAGGAAAATATCCTTTTGGGGAATACATTATTGAAAGACTTGTAGGATCAGCAAACATGTTGTCTTCTGAATTGTAATTTTCCCATCAATTCCATGTGGATTTCTTGCTTTTGTGGTGGGGCTTTTTTGTTTGTGGGTTTGTTTTTGATTGTTGTTGGGTTTTTTTCCTTCTTGGGAATGTCTGCATGAGACTTGGAAGCCCAGATTTGCCCCAGCTCTACAGGAAAGAATGGAGTTGCTTCCTTCCTTCCGGAGTAGATCTGTTAAGTCCTCATTCTGCAATACCTAATGGAGTAGGCAGTTTCTGGCTCTGAAGAGAAAAATGCAAAATAGCACTTTTCCTTGGGTCTGTGATTGCACACACATGGTGATTATTCATGAGAGACAGAAGTGTTCAAAGTTAGCAGAGGCAGTTGAACCTCTGACACGCAGATCCCAGCTGGGGTTCATGGTGCCAGTGATGGGCAAATCCTGAGTCCAGTAACACGGCAGAAAGTCCTTTGCTTGGTTTTTGATCCATTTTCTTTCTGTCTTTGACACAGTCTGTCACGTACTTGCTGAATGTACACTCGGGTGCTCTGAGTTTGTCTGTTTTGCTGCAAAGCTGGTCAGTGTTGTGGAGGTGCAGCCAAGACAGCAGGAACTCGATGCAGGGTACACCAAGGTGCTAAGACTTGGTTGTGTTTAACACCTTGTTGAAAGAGCAGCGAGATCTTGAAGTTATCGATCTTGTCATCACAGAACTTGGTGCTTTCCTGCCTCTTGTCACCTTTATGCCCATTCTGCTTACAGGAGTATTTTAAAGTTCTGAAACATTAACACTTCCCTTGAAAACATAACAGCAAAATAATGTATTTGTGTATGACAGCTTAGCAAAACTAGGCTAGTGACATCTCCAGCCTCAGTTTTTGTTCTTACTGTATTCTCTTGGTTCAGATGGCACTTATCAACCACACACTTTGCAG
>NW_010318271.1:343634-351681 GCF_000700745.2 Antrostomus carolinensis | reverse complement strand
TGGTTGCTGGCTGCTGGGATGTTAACTCATTTGATTTTTCTAAAGTGAGATATTTTCTGACTGCTGACGCTGTTCAAACCTCTCAAATCCACAAACTACTCGAACGCTGCTTTCAGAGAAGAGTGTGTAACAGATGTACCTCATCTTTTGCAGGGTGGTCCAGGCTGTCATGGTGGTTTAGAAATAAAATGTTTTAATACTTCATGTTCATAACACCACCATTATTATTAGTGTTATTTATTCACAGCTGCTTTGATCCTCCTTTCTTCAGTCTCAGCTGCAGTGCAAGGGGCACCATAAAACTTGTGATTCGAAGCTGTGGTGGGGAGGGTGGGCAAAGGGAAGTTCCTCCGTGTGGAACAAACACAGCACGTGAGGATGATTTCTGCTGGGAAAAGGACAAGGGAAGGGAATAGGAAAAAAAGATAAAATATCTCTGAGGCGAAGAGTGCCTCTTTGTTTAAACAAACTTTTGTAGGCTTTGTTTTGTTGTTGTTGTTTTCTTTAAAAAAAAAAAAAAAAAGGGTTGAAAAAGGGAATGGTATGGTGAAGGGTTTCACATGAATTCAGCAGCACAGGAGTGAAGATCTGATGTGAAGATGGGGTGGAATTGCTGTGTATCCAGCCCAGGCAGCAAAGTGGAGGTTTCAGACTTAACCAGAGCCCTTTAGCTGCTGTGGCAATACTTGATGCCTGCCTGGGAGGAAGCCTGGGGTTTTTGGTGCATCCCTTGCCTCCTGAGGGCTGCAAAGATCCCAGCTTGCATGTATGCCAGGCGTGTAAGCTCTTAAATAAGCTTGCAAATAGAAACTGTACCCCATTTTCAAAGGTGCAGTAAGTGGGGAAAAAAAAGCTCTGCCCAACCTGCTGGTATGAGAGCAAGCTTTATTCCAGGCAGACTTTTAAAATACATATTTCCAGTGCATATTCCCAGCATTTATCAGAGAGCATGTCCTGAGCCAAGTTATGATGTTTCTCACGTTTTTGTTCCCAGGGCCAACCCGCCCTCAATGTTCATTAGCAAATAAAAGCGCCGTGTGACCCACACACTTGGCTAGCAGCACCCCGGCCATCTTGTTAACATTTGAAGTAATAGTACAACTTGTATAGATTTCCCAAGCAAGCACATTAATTTTATGTTTGGAGACTTTGAGCCAACTGGTCCTACTTCCAAGAGAAACACTGAGTGTTCACCCACTTTACCTTTAAAACAAGAGAGAGGAAAAGGGTTCATATGGCTTGGGTTTTGTAGGCTCACCCATGGGGCTGCATAACTGCCCTCCTGAAATTTCTTGTACTATTGAATAGTGGCTTTCAGCTTTTTCTTCTTGAGTTCCCTTAACAAAAATAAGTAAAAGGAAATAGCTGAGGTGCTAGTCCCAGTGGAAGGAATTTAACCTTACTTGGTGATTGGCTTGTGTTGCTCGTAGTTACCTTTTGCGGATTCTTTTAGAAGTACACAGAATACTAAAACTGAAAGTCAGTGCTGTAGAAACTTAGATGAATGCTGCAGTGACATGGCTTTTGTATGTCAGAAAGGGACAAGCTGTTTCTACCATCTTCTCATCCATCCCATCTTTGGATTTGTGGAAAGGCTGGGTGGGATCAGAGGGTTGCTAGTAGACTTTACTGGTTTGAAAAGGCTAAGGGGGAAGTGAAATGTGCTTGAAGCAACCTCTGGGGATATTCGTGAATGAACATCTGGTAAAAATTAAGTATTACTTACTGCAATAAAAAAGCAAAATGCAAAGTGGCTGATAGCCAGGGGATGGCTGATGATAGAGAGTGGATTACATTCTGCAAGCTGCAGAGAGGTCTCTCCTGCTGCCTCTACCTCAAGCCTTACAAGCCTGTATGTAGCACTGATGGTACCTACTTCCATTTCTTGGGCTTTCCCCAGCTCCATTTAAATAGCTTTTCTCTAGACTGTCAGGTATCTGCTTTCTGCAGTCCTAACCTGTACTGCAAAGTGACTTGTGACCATGACAGATGATTCATAAGCACATGTATTTTATTTAGGTGGTCAAATTGTGATGCCTTTTTAGGAAGCTGATCATTGTAGGAGAAATTTTTGGAAAGTTGGGTCCTTGATTGTAAAGTGGACCAAAGATAAGTTTTAGAACTGGTGAAAACAGCTTTCTTCTTAAATACTGCATCCTC
Organism: Antrostomus carolinensis; assembly: GCF_000700745.2. Taxonomy (NCBI): domain Eukaryota; kingdom Metazoa; phylum Chordata; class Aves; order Caprimulgiformes; family Caprimulgidae; genus Antrostomus; species Antrostomus carolinensis. The sequence continues at coordinate 349,521 of NW_010318271.1, read as the reverse complement.
AGCTGATGGGCCTGTTTAGTCTCTGGCTTTCAGTTTGTATGTATGAACTTTCTTGATGCTTTCTTTTGTATCTTGGCCAAATTTGTTTCAAATCAGGATGAGTCTATATTTTACTGGATTAAGGTAACAATTCTATTTACAATGCAGCAAAGTTAATTGTTAAGGAGGCAGAAGGTCTGGGTTTCTAAGGAACCAGAATTTTCTGAAGAGCTTAATAAATTAATTCTGGTAAAATGAGAGTATTCTCTGCTAAAAGAAATTAGACAAATCATGTGTTCACTGCTGTCAAGTGTCAACAGTGGCTTGATTAATACAAAGTAATGTTGCCTAGCTGATTGTTTGTTGCTGTCCATAAAATCTTGAGTTTGAATGTGGGGTTGTACATTAATGAGCTAGGGAGCATTTTTCACTCTTGAGGATGGTCCAGCTCCAGATTTAGACTGCTATTCAGGATTTGGAGAAGTGAAGGCTAAATGATTTGATTTGGATGTGCTGTCTTTGCGAGGGAGAGAACACTCTGTTCTTGCAAGGGGGGGTTTGCTTTGCCTGGTGTCTTTAGAGATGGCATGTCATGCTTCAGCCCAGGGCTGATAGACCACCACTGCCCCTTTGCATAACCAGTGCCCCACGCTTCTAGCTCTGTGCCACCAGCCCTGTCCCACCACTGGTCCAGAAGACTGATATCTCAAGAAAGGTTATAAAAGTTCATACAGACCTGTGTTTCACAATTATTCTTTGACAATGTACTGGTGCAAAGCCATTTTGATGGCAAAAGCAAGCCATAAAACTGTGGCTTATGGGCATACTTTTAAGTGTTTAGAAACAACTTCTGATCTCTCTCTTTCATACACTTTTCTTTTTTGATTAAATTGCAGAAAATTGTGCTTACTTTTAAGCAGGTCTAGAGTACCACAGAACATGGTGAAATGTCTTCTTTGCATATAGTTATACAGTTGCATGACTAGTTAGATTTTGCACATAGAGGTGTCATTTCTGTAGTTGATAAGAATTATTTTGATGGAAGTTATTTCTACTGAGTGATGGCCTTGGATGTTTGGTATATCATTCTTATCAGTGCTTATCAGAAAGATGTTCTGGTTCCCATACAAGATGAGAGTTCTGTTTCATGTGAGCAATTTTATATGCAGTTACAGAGCAAACAAGGTTCATTCACAGTACTTGGTTACTGATGCACCTGAGCTGACTTCTACAAATGGACCTGGCTAATTATTTGAAATAGTATTTAGTGGCTCAACTGTACGATGTGCTTGCCAAATACAGGAAAAAGTATTTTTTCTGAAAAGCATCTTTCAGGTGCACTGTGTGTCAATGCCTATTTATTTCTAGTCTTTCTCACTTTCCAGCTGATCTTTGACCAATTTAAATAAATTGACCTTTGGGGTTTTTGAAATAGAAAGGAATAAAGATGTGACTAAAATGTCATGAAAACCGCTGGGCTGTCTCAAGGTATCTCTGAACCATGTTATCTTTCCTTTTATCTAAAACTCTGTTCTGATGTGCTTTGATCTTTGAAGATTTTTGAAACATGCCTTTCTTTATGTGCAAATGGCCACTAAAAGGTTTACAGATTCACAGCATGTGTGCTGTGTAAGGCTCTCTCAAGACTGCTTTTGATATGTGACTATATCCACAAAAAAATCCTTGAGCCCCTTAAGCAAGCTTACTTTGTATGATAATACCTGGGTTTTACACGGTGTATTTTGTCTCTGGGTGTTGAGGCTTCTTAAGGATTTGGTTTCATTTTCCTCATTTTACAGGTAGGGGGAGGGAATATGAACTGGGAAGTAGTTGCTTAGGTGTAGGAGTTGGGGGGGAGAGAGAAGGAATAATTTTCATTTCTAGAAGGGCTGGGGAATGGAGACACAAATAGCAACTGCCTTGCCTGAAAACCCAGTCTTGTACTCTATAGTACTGCATATGTTTTTTTCTCCTGGGCATGTAGGCCTACAGCTGATGAGATATATGATGTCTGGTGTTTGGTTTACATGACCATTTATTTTTATTTTGCAAAGGTTTTTAGTATCTCATGAAGACATGTTTATTGTGCCTTAAAATCCAATTTTCCCTTGCTGTGATTTTCAGCCTCTGGAGGACTTTTAATATCTCAGTCGAAACCAAAGCCTGGTCTTTCCATTTGTCTCTGGCTGACATTACAGAGGCTAAACAAAGAAAAAAAAAATCTGTGGAGCTTTTCTAGTTATTTGAATTGCAGCCTTATTTGGGTTCTGGTGGAACAGGAGTATGGTGTAAGACTGCAGTGAATGCAGTACAAGTGGTATTAGAGGAGAAATAGGAGGAAGGGTATTACCTCCTTCTGATTGCATGTTTAGACTAGGCATCTTAGTAGCTGAACATTTTCATGTGCTTAACTAATTTGTTGTAAAACAAGGCTAGCTGACAGCAGTATTCTAAGGAATCTTTACTGGCAATGGTCATGCATATTACTTGGCACCTTTCAGTGACCAGCAAAGCCATTAGTTTCCTTGGAGAATATTGAGAGGAGCATTAATTAAATCAACAGGAATGCACAGGGAAATGGGTGGTAGATAAGCAGCTGTTCAGAGAGAAGAAAAAGAAAATATCAAGCAGGACACACAATTTGTGGGGAGGAGAGAGATTCTTTAAATACTTGGACAGTGGCATCCAGTATTGAGACCCCTCCTCTTACCAAATCTTTTCAGCAGCCTCTCGAAAAGAGGCTGAGATCAGGGAAAAGAGGTGATCTTGGTGACCCTTCTCTGCTCCTGCCTTCCCTCCCTGTCACCTCCTGAGAACTGGCACAGCTTTCCTGCACCAGCAGGCACGTCTATCCTGCCATCTGTACTGCACGCAAAGAGGCAAAGGGGCCAAATTTCAGCCAGGGTCTAGCGAGAGACTTGTTCTGTGTGGGGTGGGTGACTGAATAGAAATGGAACTGCTTCCCACACACCTTCCAGCATGCTTTTCTGTACATGGTGCTGTCTGCTCTTCTGGAGTGTGTCTGAGTGACGTGGAGTGAGGATGGTGCGCATAGCCCGGAGCTGCTGCATCGTTAGAGTGTGGGTCCTTTAGTTAATTTATTGAGTCAGACAGAGCAGGGAACTCAAACAGTGAGGAGGCAGAGAAGAATCATGATATAATAAGGAGAGTTAGAGTCCTGATTTGTTGTTCTTTTGCTCTTCTTCACCTGCTGGTGGTTGGCTCTAGTTTTTCCCAGTGCACAGCTCAGAGCTGCCATAAACTGCAATCAAACTTGATCTTGCCAAATGCGAGTTAAAATGTCGGAACATTCCTCAAATCCTTTTTTAAAGCTACAAACTTCTAAGACACTTCTCCCCCAGTGTTTTCTCCTCTTTATTCTTTCTTCTCCTGTGATTCATGAAGTGACACTGTGCATAAAAAAAAAAAAAAAAATATGCAAGTATTAGGTTCTTAATGTGTAAGTTCACACAGAGCTACTTTTTGCTGGCACATTTGTACAAGCTCCCGTACTGCATATTGGAATATTTTTGTGTTGGCTTCCAAAATTCATGAGCAAGGGCAGGCTAGGTTTTTGTGTTGGACGGAAATCAAAGGATCTGGAAATGTAGCCAATGACTGTAGAATAAAAGCAATTATCACATGCAACAGTGTGTAAATGTGTTTATTAGGAATGTGTATGTCCCTTGTTAGTGTGTATCTTAGTGCCACAATATCTTTGATTCTGACAATGGTCTTGTGAAACATAATAGCGCTGTTTTTCCCATTTTGCAAAGCTTCATCCTAAATAACTTCCCTTTCAAATTAATTCTCTTGGCCCCCCTTCAAACATACTATTATTTTCTTTTCTTACCAGCCATTTAGTGATGTGGTTGACCTTGGTTTTCATATCCTGCAGGCCAGATCAACTACTTCCTGAAAAATATTTGACCAAGGGGAAATGCAGGGCAGGACAGAGATTTCTGATGTGTTCTGCTTTCTGCGCACAAGCTAAGATGGTGACGAGGCAGGAGAAGCTTGTGGAATAGCCTCAGGGGCAGCTGCTGCCATGGGGATGATCAGGAAATTATTTTTTTGAAATCTTTTACTGCTGCCTCTGTGTTTAAAAACAAACACCTCCCACTCCCTGAAAAAACAAAGAGAACCAGGATGGTGTGTATGTAGTGGGCCAGGGAGGTTTGCTAAACCTAGATAAGAAACGAGATCTAACTTACAGCTGATTAAAGACTGAGGTGGTGCGGTGCAGGGGTGATCTGTAGGAACATTTTCTGAAGCACCGGGAGAGCTTTTGTTGTTGTCTTTACCTTGAACCACATCTGTGCAACATCTGTTGTTTTAAAAGCACATACTTGTCATTAAGGTATACATAATTAAACTTAATTTCATCTGAAACTTTGTTTAATTTTTTATAATGACTGCACAGGCCGGTTTTCTCTTCTGTGGGGAAACCTGGTTTAGGATTATGCTTACAGCAAGCGAGTCTGTCCTAAAATGTAAGAGCAGCAAAAGCTTTTGGCCTTGAAAACAAGGTGAAGATTTTTGAGGAAACACCTTCCACTTGCTAACATGATTCTGGCAGGAAAGATTTATTCATGTCACAAAGTTTGTCTGATCCAACCAAACATCCCATTCATGTAGCAGTACTTTAAAGTGAATTAAATAGAGCATGTCTTGCATTTTTGATGCCAGAGCCCGTGCCAGGTGAGGGGTCAGCCTCTCCGTGCCTGTCTCCAGTGGCCACTGGACCATCACTGCTGAAAAGCAAACGTTAGCGCAGCGTATGCTGAATTAGTCTCCTTTCCAACTTGCGAAAACCATCCTGAAGGCTGGAAACAGGGGAGCAGTGAGCTCGAGCCAGAGTGGCTTTGGGAGAAAGGGGAAAGTAAATAAAAAGTGCAGACTGCAGCTCAGGATATAAAAATCCCTTCCTTCCTGTAAGCAGCAGTACAGGGATGGGGATCAGTGCGGCAACTGATGTTCACCCACTAGTGACTTTCCCAGCAGCTGTCATAATGTTATTCTTTTCAGCAGCCTCTTTTGTTTTTGTTAAGAAATTATTTCAAACATTCAGCCCTGATCCTGTGAGAAGGAATTAAAAGTTTTGGCAGCTGGGCTTCATCAGCCCCTTCCTTCCCTCCCTCCAAAAAATGTTCCTTGTGGAGCTTTGGCCTTAATTACTGTCCACAGCGTCCCCGGGCACAGGGCAGCCAGACGCCCGGGTGAGTGGAAATGGCAATGCCCTGTGGTGAAGCAGCTGTAATGGACTTTCCCACTGTGAGTGAGGGAGCCCTTAATGAGAACTGAAGACTCATTCTTGCCGTCCAGCACAGGTTGTCATGGGGGTCCTGTGCTGGGGATGTGCTGGCACCATGGCAGGTGCTGGGGAGGGAGGAGGGGATACCCTGTCCCCTTGTCATTGCCCCTGTAGCTGTTTGAGTGAGGACAGGGTTGGTAGAAAGGACACAAAGACTGGCTCACTGAGTGTTTTCTTCAGTGACTGTGTCTGGCAGTGGATGGAGGGCTGTGCTGGTGCCACGGTTAGCTTGGCCATGACACCCAGCAGTGCCAGCGTGTTTAACATGGTGCAATAGCCTGGGCTGAGCCCTGCTAGCCTGGCCTAGCCTGGTGGGTGCTGCTTGCCAGAGAGGAGCCGAGGGCCAGCGGCCCCCTCAGCCTGAGGAAGCCTCTCCCCAGCGGGGCCTCCACAGCTCCGCATCACAGTCAGGCCGGGAAAGGAGGCCGAGCACGAGGGGAGAAGATCAGCAAGAGGTGAGTCGGAGCAACAGTTTGGCTGAAATACAGAGTTTGAGGAAAAACTGTCAGGGTTGTATTTGAGGATGAAACTTGGAGTGTGGACGTGCCTGGAGGAGGGGAAAGGAAAGAGCAGTGCTTAAGAAATGAAGGCCTA
>NW_010318271.1:333796-343623 GCF_000700745.2 Antrostomus carolinensis | reverse complement strand
CTAAAAAGTGTTGGGGGGCACATGGAAAGGGGCAGGTGGAGGCAGGAGCGTGAGGGGAAGCCCTGGGGCCAGGCAGGCAGGGGCAACCGCTGCCACAGAGCTGCCAAAACGTGGAGCCAGGCAGCTTCTCTGCCCCTTGCAGGGGCTTGGCAGGGAGATTTGTCTCGGAGTTGGTAGGGTCTCGTGTGGGTCTAGGAGGCCGTGCTGCTTGGCAAAATGGAGCTGGTTTCCAACCATCCTTGTCGTACCCACAGCAGGTGTCTGTGAGCTGGCAGCTGCAGACCAAGGGTGCTGTCTAAGAAATTATTGATGAAAACAAAAACACAATAAGGACACTCAAGTCAGCTGGTATGAAATGGAAAAAAAGGAGTTGGTAGGGTCTCGTGTGGGTCTAGGAGGCCGTGCTGCTTGGCAAAATGGAGCTGGTTTCCAACCATCCTTGTCGTACCCACAGCAGGTGTCTGTGAGCTGGCAGCTGCAGACCAAGGGTGCTGTCTAAGAAATTATTGATGAAAACAAAAACACAATAAGGACACTCAAGTCAGCTGGTATGAAATGGAAAAAAAAAAATAAGAAAAGAGGGAAGAGAAACACAACCAAGAGAGGGAGGGTGTGCTGTTCCTGTTGGAGTGGCGCTGCTTCCACAGCGTGTACGGGGAATGGACACGCTTCTATGGCGCTTGGGGATCCTCAGCCTCTGGAGACCTTTTTTCCTTTTCCTATTTTCCCTCCAGTTAACTTAATGCAAAAGGTCATGGCCTGATGTGGTCATGGCTGATTTGCAAACCCATGCCCAGCCTTTCCATGGTCAGGGGGGCTGTGAATCATTCTTCTTTCGAAGCTCTTTACTCAGGGCCTTGGTTTGACTCCAGTCTACCTGCTTGTTACTCATACTGGCAAAAACTGTTCTCTGTACTTTTGCTTGAAGTTAGGCTGTGATTTTTCTCATTCTCTGGGTAATTTGCCTCTCTCCTGATATAATTTAGGCAAGGGAATGTAATCAATCAATCAGCATAGTAATTGCCTGTTTAGCATTGACTGCAGTTGAGAGATTGCCTTGCATTTAACAAGTCCTCTCTGGTGGAGGCAGAGATCAGAGGTCAGCACCCTCTGACACCAGGGATCCACTCCTTGGGGCATATGTGCCTCTTTTTGGGGGGGATACAGACGGGAGAGCAGTGCAGTTTAACTTGCACTGCTTGTTGTACTGGTGTGGTGGTGCCCTTGAGAAGAATGGCAGTGATGTGACTTTGTGGGATCATGGCTGGCTGCTTGGCTAGCAGATCATCATCATTATAGGAAATATTTCCAGGGAAAATCATAGTGGGATTGTGGTCAAATAATCTTTCAGGTTATTTGGAGATTTGAAGTTGGTATTTGCTCATCTTTGGCAACGTAGCACGGGGGATGTTATCCTGAACTTCAGCTGATGGGGAACGTGGTTTTGTAAACTCTTTCAAGTATCTTTCTGAAGAGAAGCAGTGCACTGAAACAAAGGTAAAGGACAGCTTGCCTGTAGGACACCTAGAAGTCAAGTAGTAGCATCAGTTGGTAAACAGACTGTGAAGAGAAAGAATATTCCAGGTATAGTTATGCTGCTTGATAATATTTTTCAAGTCACTGACTTTACTTTGACAGGCAGCAAGATCCTAGAGGGTTTTGATCAACTACTTTTTTTGTCTGTCTGCATAACATCTGGCAGATGTTTACAGCACTGTCCCGAAGTCCCTTTTCAAAAAGCAGTAATCTAGATAAATTGCAGTTCCTGTGGAGAAGCCATTTCAAATCATTGGTCAGTGAACCACATAGTTCTGCTTCTGTAAAACCACTACTTCTGCAAGTTACGATGCTAGAAACATGTTAAAAATGTACAGCCTTTTCCCTTCCCCCCTTTTCCCTTGACAGCTGCTGTGTGGTGATCCCAGACTGTTAACTTACACTGCCATTATCAGCGGGAGCTGGCTGGTTGTGTTCAGCAACCACCAAAACCTCATACATTTTTCCAGCAGTTTGATTCCAGAAGTTCTCTCAACAACAAAGTAATAATAAAATATGAAATCAACAAGCACCACTTGAGATCGTGACATAAAAATAACATCATGAAAAGGTCAGTAAGTGGCATTAAAATGTAAAATCTGAGGGCACATAAAAACAAACAAGTTTTTGGACAGAAAACATCAGTGGATTTGAGCACACTAGAAATCTGAGCTCCAGTCCAGATGCCTGCAGTTGACTGTGTCCAATTAAACCGGGGCCATGTCTCGTTGGTAGGCAGTTCGCAGTGATACCGGTATGAGCGGTTTTCTGTTTCTCATTCCCACACACGTGATGTCCTGTACCAGCGTAAGGTTTCTAAGATGGCTGAGCTCTTCCACACCAGTGGAAGCTGTCTGGTTACCCTTCCCTCTCCACTTCAGGCAGTTGGTTGATCCTTGGGTGCCAGTGAGCTGTTTTGCAAAACCTCAGGGTCAGTTGTGCCAGCAGAAGATCGTCTCCTCCCCCTGATTTTTTTTTTAATGTGAAATGAAGGTGTTAATTCCTTCTGCCATTCTCCATTTCCTGATCTGAATGGATGTTGAAATAGTTGTGCTGCCACAACTTGCAGCAGGGAGCATGCCGTGGCATGAGGCCGGGCATGGGGTGGGCAGTAGAGGAAGGGGAGAGAGCGTGACAGGAACTGCTGTAAGCCACTGTTGCTGCCAAACACATCACATCACCGAACCACAGCCTAACTGCTACTGAAAGATTCAATAAATATTCAACAGCAGAAATATGCCCATTGTGAATTAAATCAAAAAGAAAATAGTTAATGCAGATCTGGACATCCGGTAGGAGGGTGGCTGCAGCTTGCTGCAGGATTTCTCTTAATAATTGCATGTTTTTCTGCTTATTGTTCAGACTTCCAGTGGAAGTTTGATATTTGGTTTCTGAAACTTGCTTAAAGACAGTCTTTTGACTGTTTAACACCTTAAAAAAAATTACCGTTGCATTCTACACAGAGGAGATAAGCACATCTTAAACTATTGGGTGTCATTAAAAAGCAGCTGATGAGGATTTTACTGAATGTCTTTGCATGTTGTTATGGTCATTATAGAGTCTTTTTATTGGGGTATAGGGGTATATATACATTGTTAGGTAGTGTACAAAAGCTAAGAGATAGGGCTTTAGAAATTACACTGAAATGCTGCATCTAAATCAGCCAAGAAGAAAAGGATAAACTTTGTCAGGTCCCTTTTTTGAACTCTTCAGAGCCCTGGGTTACATAAGAAATGAGTCGCCAGGTTTCCTACCTTGCTGGCTCCTGGACTGATCAAATAGGGCACTTGCTCTCTCCTGCCCATCTCCAAAGGCTCTCCATGAACACCAGATTGCAGAGCAGGTGCTATGTGATCCCTGCTCCCGCTCTCTAGCCAGGCGCTGGATTGCATTTATTTGTGTTTTGCAGCATTAGTTCATCTGTGTTACAGTTTTAAGTAGGTTGCTGTATTTGTGAGAAGGTTTAAAAAGAAAAAAAAGAAAAAAAAAATCAAAACCCCACCCTTTGTCTTTATCCATGCGATTTTCACTGCTGGGAAGTAGTTGGCACCACACTGCACGGCAGTATGAAGCCGTGCGTTGCCAGAAGGCTGGCAGGTATTTTTAGCATAGCCTGTTTGGCAAGGAAAAAGAAAAGTGTCCCTCTTTCCCCCCTGAAAGGAACAAGGACTGCAGGCTATGGTGTGGGTGGATGGTGCTCAACTGTCCCTTTTTAAAGTCTTATTGAGGTAACTGGTTGCCTTCACCTATTGTTTGTAAAGAAATGTTTAATGCATGGGTGCTCCAATTGCCACAGCTGTCTTAGCTTTTGCCTTTCCCTGTCTGTCTCTCCCTATTTTTTCCTCTTTGTCTCAAATTAGCGCCACAATTAAAGTGTGAAGCCTGCTGGCAGCTAACTAGTAATTACTGTACAATGAAAGAGAAGAACATCTGTCAAAGCTAGGACAAGATAACAGCTGTAATTGATTGCCACATCATGGAGCTTGACCACCAGCAGATGGCTGGGGCCAGTTTTTAATAACGGATCACAGCAGTGGTCCCAGGGATTCCGTGTGACTCTTCCGAGGTGACTGTCTGTGAATTACACCTGTTCAGAAGCAGCCATGCAAGGCTCCATCCTTTTGCTTCCTTTATTTGATTTTACTGCCTTATTTTTAAATGCACGCTCACCTCTGAAGCCGTACCACAGAGCAGCATATGCTGCTGCTCTCACTAGGCAGGGAGTAGCAGGGAAGAGCGAGCAAGGCACTGGAGCTGCAAGCGATGGCTGGATGGGAATTGGCAACCCTTGGCGCTCTGCGGCACAGGAAGTGCCTCCAGTCGCTGAAGCACTTGCGAAGAAGCACAGAAGCAAGTCCAAATTCATTGCAAAACAGAGGGATCCCTTCAGAGGCAAGCTTTTAAAAAGCAAATGAAGGGGGAGCCATTTACTGCAGAACATGGGGCTTCTGCATCAGAATTAAGTGTCTCTGAGTACTCGTTCCACGCATACACACAGCCCCCACCCCCATTTCACAGCTCCTGCTCTCATCTCCTGTATTGTGTCTTGATGGCAGAGTTGACAGGGAAAGGTCTGAGTTTATTACAGCATCGAAATTCATAAAACCTCCAGACTTAACACTAACTGAGGGACTGTCATTGTTACCAGTGCAGTGTTGGCCCCCAGTTTGACTGCATTGTTTGAGTATGTTTGTGGCATATTCTCTCCTACACCTGAAATGTTGCTGAAGAGATAGAGAATGAATAATCTGGAGAGTAGGTTATAACTTTTATTACACATAATGGCACTTGCTTTGTGGTAGCAATGAGATAAGGCCTGAGGAATCAGATCTGTCCTTATTCTGCAGTTTTCCTTTTCTAGTCACATACATACAGAAAGCACACGGGATTTTTCTTTTCCAATGTCTTCAAACCCAAAGGAGTAGTAAGTGTGTGTGGCAGGGGGGCTGGGGGAATCTTCTGTTGTTTTCCATGAGAAAGCAGAATGTCTCAATGTAAATGAATTGCAGAGACTGGTTGTGAATCCCAAACTCTGCAGAGAGCCTGAATAGCTGCTGCCATTCAGCTCTCCTGGTGTTCAGTCATAGGGTTAATTGTTAAACAATTAGTGCTGTATTTCAAAGGCAATAAGACAAATTAGCTCAGGTATCTGTGAGCAGTTTCACCTTGCATACTATCCTCCTCCCATCCTTGCAGTGACTCAGTTGGACAGAGCTTCCTGGGTTATTGTGTAAAACAGCAGCTTGTTTTAAACAGTGCAATCTGTCATTAATTCAGCTAATAAATCACGGCATAAGAACAAGAGTCTTGCAAGATTAACATCTACAATCAATTGGGAATTACAACATTGGCTTTCATAGGCAAAGCTGATCGTTAAGTCATGGAAAATTTATTACCTTACAAATCTGCTTATAAAAAGTGTTGATGTGAAGCCTTTATAGATTGTACTTATTATTATCAGATATTCAGTTTTTTATGCAAGGTTACATAACTACAGTTGTGCTCTGCATTTTCATTGCATTACAAAAAGTGATGGGCAATTTTCTAGGGTAGACCGAAATATTTGTGGAGTGATCCTATTCAAGTATGCAGTTCTTGAGACTCACAATCCTCTTAGCATGACAATAACTGTGTGAAATATCAGAGGAGGCTAAAACCATCTTTTTAAGTGTTCAAACAAGTCTTCAAACCATTTTTGCTGGTGCAAACTGAAGTGAGATGTGTTATTTTTCCTTTGTCTGCAATGGGACGATTCATTCCCTGCCTTGTGGACAGGGTGCTTCTCTGGGCTGGAGTGTTTGTGACATGCAGGAGAACAGATACTTAAAGGATCCTAACCCAAGTGTTGGTGTCTGTCTTAACCTGATATGGGAAGATCCTTCCTTTAAAAAAAAATAAAAATAATAATAAAAAAAATATATATATGCTGTCTCTTGCTATTTAACCACCTTATTTTTTTCAGTAACAGAAGAGGTACAGATGAAGCTGGTGCAAAGGCAGTGTCAGTGAACTAGACACTCAGTGTTGTAGGTGCAGGATCTGGAGGCTGAGGGCAGGAGAGGGGGTGATGTCAGCGTCTGGGGCACGTGCCAGTTTGGTGCCATTCATGCTGCACACCAGCCTCACAGCCCTGCTGGCAGCGGTCTCCAGAGAGATAGCAAAGAAGTGAAGAAACGGAGAGAGAGGGCAGAGGATGCAGGGAAAACTGTTGGAAAAAAGAGGAGGGAAAGCAAATGCAGGAATCAATAAATGAAGAGGAGCCTTTATGTTATGGGGACAGGGTACAGTACCAGCTGGGACTTACCTGAAGCCCTTGTGCAGCTTCAGAAATCAGTTTCCCATTCCTTCACCCCTCTGCCTTGTTGGTGGCACCTCGGGGTTAGTGTCCTTTGCATTTATATGCATTCCAGAGTGGTGGAGACATCGGCAGCCAGCACACTTGACATGGAGAGCCCCTTTGTGCTCCTGACTCCCGCGTGAGCAGCAGGTCAGCGAGTGAGCAGAGTTTGAATAAGCAGCCCTTGTGTCTTCGTATGTCTCTCTGATCCCTTGAACAAAACCAGCATACGAAAGGCAGCAAGGCAATGTGAAGGCCTCCTAAATGTCACCGTAATGTCAGTAGCACTGGGAGCAGAGCAGCCTCCGAAGAGCAGAAAGCTTTGTAATATTTATAGGAACAGAATTTGTTAAAAATACATTTGCCTGTTACAGTTCAACCTTTTGGAGTCCTCACTCCTTTCAGCTCTGGGAGTGGGTGGTGAGATGAGAGTCTCTGCCTGTGTTTCAGATTGGGTTTAAGTTGTCGCAGTCAGTCTGGGATCCTCGCAAATGGCAGAAATCGGAGACACTGGTAACTTTGTAGACTGGGCAACAGGCATGGTCCTTCTACTGAAAGAGCTTAAAGTCTCTTGAAATAAGCCTTTGCTAGCATTCTCCATGCGGACATGAAGGGTTTCAGGACCCACTTTGCATTTGCAAAACAAAGGTGAATGTGGTGCAAAGCAGATAGTGACTTGTCTCCTACCATATAACGAGTCAGTGGCAGTACACGGGATACCTGTCACCCAGGCCTCTGTCCCTGGAAAACCCTGTTTTGTCTCTTGGTAGCTTGGACTCTGGAACTGACTGCTGAGAACAAAGCAGACCTGGCTGCTTGTTTTTGCAAAGCCTGCTGCCTTTAGCTGCACTGTCATCATGGTATGTCTTGTCACCATGATCACAGGCACGTAATGCTTTTACAGCATAACAAAATGGACCTGGAAAACAACCAGGAAATGGAGTGTGAAAATACTGCAAAATTATCATAGATAAACTTGTCTCTTGCCCTGTGTTGCTCAGGAATACCAGCCATGGCTCTGCTCTTCCATGCTGCCTGTCAAACAGCAGTGGTGGCTGGCAGCAGGCAGGCAGTGTCCCTGACCCAGTGTTTCCTGGCACAGCCCCAGCCCGTTTGAACAACTGGGAGATCTGGCCCTTGTGTTGCAGGGAGCAACTTTTGCTGTTAGCACCAGTGAAAGCACTGCCTCTTAAGGGCATTAGACCAGATCCTCACCCAGACCCGTCACCTGAAGTCACAGGTACCTATGTGACAAAAAAATTATTTCCTTTAGCAAGGAAGATTTGCTGTTTCTCCTCTTGCTTGTTTATTCTTACCCTGCTCTTGATTTCTTTCCCTGTTCCTAAGGGTCAGGGCTTCTGCAGCTTAGGAGAGCAGCTTTTTAACATGGTCAGTCAGCACCACATCCAGGACTACTAAAAGACAAATTACTGCGCAACAAACGATGTGAATCCCTCTCCTTTCCCTTCCCCTTCCCCTGTTCCAGCTCTTAGTTGTTTAAATTCCTGATGCTTCTGGCGAGCTGAGCTGGAGGCTGGAAGATGCATTGATTTCTGATTTCCAGCTTGGTGCTACAGAAACCTGGGCTAGCTGTTCCCGTTTACCTGAGCTTTCAGTGAGCTGGAAAAAAACGTCTGCAGTCCTACTGTCTGTGTGGTTTGGGTTGATCAGGCGTCGCTGTGTTTTAGAGCGCAATGTAAGGCCAGATATGACATGTTCCATTGGGGGAGTAGGAAATCATTCTTTTGTTCTGTGTGTTTGACATTACACAACATTTCCTGGTACCAGATTTGCTACTGTGCTGCCCGCCTCTCACTGATGTCTTCTTGTGTGTAGCAGCATGCTGGTAGAGCAAAGCACTTATTGCCCCTACTTGCTCAAACCATATGTTTTGCAAAGGCATTTTCTCCCTCCCATCCCACTGTTCTGAGCAGGAAAGGTCCAACAGAACATGTAACAGATCCTTCTCATTTCCCTTCCCTGCCTATTAAAGTCACTGAAAGAGGCAGCAGCATAACAGAGTGGACTGCAAACTGCCAGAGCTCAGACCCGAGCCCTGCTCATGCATAGCTATCAGAGCAGGCAGGTCCAAAATCTGGGGCAAAGCAGCTGGATAAAGGTGGTAACCACATGGGCTGTGCTGGTTAAATCCGTTGTTCACAGGTTAACACAGTAATGTCTTTACGTTCCTTGCCCACTCTCACCATCTCCCTCACGCAGGAGCTGAACATCCAGCCAGTGAGCCTGGCTTTGTTTTACTTGCTTGGGATGGCTGCGGAGTGAATGGATGGAGCAGTGCTGCTTAGTGGATTAATAGTGGTTCTCAGCAGTTAGTGGGCACTTTGATTACAGTGCTTTTTTAAATAATGACCACTTGACTGCAGGTGGTTGAAGGATGGCTTTAAAATGTCCTTTTAAAACTACTTTCAGACTCCACAGAGAAATACCAAATTGTACTTTTCCCCCTTCCAACAGAGCTCTAGCAGTGCTGTGTAACCTGCTGTGGCATACAGAAATACGTGCACCTTTGTGATACGTCTCTTTTATCAGCCTCCTCTTGTACATTTTTTCCTTATGGGCAAATAAATTACTCTGGAGGGAGGAGGAGGAGGAAGATTAGCAAAACGAGTGTTTATCTGTCTTAATTAGTGCTCTGTTGACAGAAATTATTTTGAGTATTTGCTGCACAGTAGTTACTGTTCATGTAAATTTTTTTTTTCGCTTGAATTGACATGTTTATTTCTTTCACTAAGTTATTGGTGTGCCATAGCACAGCTGGCTACTGATTCCTCTTTGCAACCAGACACTTGGTGATTTTTTTGGTCAATCACTTGCCCTCCATTTGCCTGCAATGTTCCCATAGGCATTACTTATGGTGCAGACTGTGGGAGTCTGAAGGAGGGGAGCTTAACTCTGGGAAGAAGCTGAGTTCACCTGGTTTTGGAGCACCACAGACAGAGGTTTGGAGCTGCGATGCAGCCTTTCATCGTGAACATCGTGTGACTGTATCCAGGGTGGCTGCAGGAGGCTTCAAAGAAAGAAGGTGGCAGGACATGTTGTCTGCAGAACTAAACAAGGACCCATTTTGTGTCAGGGACTCAACCCTGTATGTTATCAAAAGTTAGAAAATAAATGATGGGCAGAAGGGCTTGAAAGCTGAGCAAAGGCACTCCTTGTTTTCACTGGGGTTTGGTGGGGGATTTTTGTTTGGGGTTTTTGTTCTGTTTTTTGTGTTGTTTTGGGTTTTTTTTAAGACTGCACTAGCTTGGTTCATTAATCCTCTGATGCACGTGAGAAGTTTTGTAGCAAAAGCACAGCTATTCTGCAATTGGGAGAGGAAGTAAAATATCGCGTGGGGTTTGAAGGCATCTGTGGATTTGTTTGGATCTTGTACTGTGCAGAGACAATCCAGCTCTTCTAGCCCATAATTTCTGGAATATGTGTTCAAAAACTG